>NC_045163.1:27002530-27032530 GCF_900700415.2 Clupea harengus | reverse complement strand
CGGGAGAACTCACCACCAGCACGTGTTCCAGCAGGCCCAGGTATCCAGTGGCACACTCGGTCCCGAAGCGCAGGGCCCTCACCTGCACCTCCTGACTGACCTCTGGGTGGTAGGCTGCTTGCTGTGGGGTCAGAGAAAGGTCACGGGGTCAGAGTAAGGTCACGCATGCAGAGGATGCCATGTTAGCCTCATTGCCAGTGCATCAATACATTCACCTGCATCTGGTAACCATACCAACCATGGACAATAGGACACAGGTGGAAAAACAAACAAATATACTTCTATGAAGAAATCTTTCCATGGCAACGTTGGTCAACATTGCAGCCCCAAAACAAATACATTCTTCTTTCATCCACAGTTGTAACAGTACTTGCAAAACATGCAATTTATACCAAATAATATATTTTCATGTCTAATAATAATAAAATAATAATAATCATCGGTATATCCATTCTCAGACCCCCCAGGTCCCGCTCACCTTGCAGGCGTTGAGCATGTCGGCCATGGCCCTCCTGCTCAGGTTAGCCGTGGCGATGATGTCCTCCTGGCGACAAGAGTTCCCAGCAGCCACTGCTTTGGCGGTGGCCAACGTGATGCCTTTGGTCATGCGGATGAACTCCTCTGGAGTGGTGGTCTTTGGAGGGGGCTCGGGGCTGTTGAACACCTGGAGGAGGAGGACACCACAACACCACAACACCACAACACCCGTTAGGAGGAGGAGGACACCACAACACCACAACACCAGTAAGGAGGAGGAGGAGGACACCACAACACCACAACACCCGTTAGCCAGGGCTTTGGACTTTCTGATAACGTTGGTTACAGGAACAGGTTACAGGACAGACACCCTATGTGACATAATATCCAGGCATTTATCTCTTTTTATTTTTCCAGGTATATATATATATATATATATTTCACAAATCTTCATGTATACTTTTTATACAAGTCCCACTTTTCCCATAACAAAAAGGCGACAGGCATCTTCTCAGAGAACAGCTCATGTTGCGTTTTCTTTTCTCTCTGCCAGCTAGTTAGCGACCAGATGCTAGGAGCCATGTTCCATCACAAACAGACCCTTTCTCATATTACCAATACCAAGCCAAACATAAAAACAGACAAGTAAAAACGGTGCAGGTTCTAAATCAAGACTAAATCCGATTTCCATTGGCAGCAGGAGCAGCCTTGTGTCATTCTATCCCACTTACATTCAGCTCCTGCTTGATGTGCTCGATGGTCGACTCCAGCGCCCTGGTGCCCTTGGTGGCCTCGTCCTCCACCGCCTTCACCGTCTTCAGGAGCGAGGTCACGTTGGTCACCATCACCTGCGCGGCACAGGACAGTCATGTTGGTGAGCGATGGCTACCCAATTACACCTTTACTTTACTGCCTTCACTGAGAGAGTGTGTGTGTGTGTGTGTGTGTGTCTCACAGCATCTCAAGGGGGCTTTCAAAGAGGCTTTTGTCAGAGGTTGTACTTCGAGAGAGGGGGAGAGTGAGAGAGAGAGAGAGGAAGAAGAAAGAGGGAGGGAGGAAAGAAAGATGGAAATGGATAGAGCTCGGGGAGGGGGCACCAAAGGGAGGACACAAGACAAATGTTTGGATCGTCTCTAAACCTATGCATGATGGGTAAATATAAGGTTCATATAATCAAGGTGAGGGAGAGGGGGAGAGAGAGAGACAGAGAGAAAGAGAGAGAGAGGGGGGGAGGAGAGAGAGAGAAGTAAGCAAGAGACTGAAGGACTGGGTACCATAGAAAAGGCAGTGTGATGAATGTGTGGTGTGTGTGAGAGAGAGAGAGAGAGAGATTGTGTGTGTGTGTGTGTGTGTGGTGTGTGTGTGTGTGTGTGTGTGTGTAAGAGAGAGAGAGAGAGAGAGAGAGAGAGAGAGAGAGAATGTGTGTGTGTGTGTGTGAGAGATAGAAAATGTGTGTGTGTAAGAGAGAGAGAGAGAATGTGTGTGTGTGTAAGAGAGAGAGAGAGAGAATGTGTGTGTGTGTGTAAGAGAGAGAGAGAGAGAGAGAGAGTGTGTGTGTGTGTGTGTGTGTGTGTGTGTGTGTGTGTGTGTGTGTGTGTGTGTGTGTGTGAGAGAGAGAATGAATGTGTGTGTGTGTGTGTGTGTGTGTGTGTGTGAGAGAGAGAGAGAGAATATATGTGTGTGTGGTGTGTGTGTGTAAGAGAGAGAATGAATGTGTGTGTGTGTGTGTGTGGTGTGTGTGTGTGTGTGTAAGAGAGAGAGAGAGAGAGAGAGAGAGAGAGAGAATGTGTGTGTGTGTGTGTGAGAGATAGAAAATGTGTGTGTGTAAGAGAGAGAGAGAGAATGTGTGTGTGTGTAAGAGAGAGAGAGAGAGAATGTGTGTGTGTGTGTAAGAGAGAGAGAGAGAGAGAGAGAATGTGTGTGTGTGTGTGTAAGAGAAGAGAGAGAATGTGGTGTGTGTGTGTGTGTGTGTGTGTGTGTGTGTGTGTGTGTGTGTGTGTGTGTGTGTGTCAGGAGATGCCCTGGGGGCTGAACTCTCTTGACTGGCGGGGGCCGTGGGGGGGCTGTGTGTGGATTAGGATAAAGTTACCCAGCAGCTGCTGACGGGCTTCACTGTACCCAATCAAGTGATTAATGTTAGACAATCCAGGATGGACAGAACACAACCTCTGACGGAGGAGGGCAAAAAGAACACTGAGAAAGAGTGGAACATATGAATGAACACTGAGAAAGAGTGAGACATAGAGTGAGACATATGAATGAACACTGAGAAAGAGTGAGACATATGAATGAGAAAGAGTGAGACATATGAATGAGAAAGAGTGAGACATATGAATGAGAAAGAGTGAGACATATGAATGAGAAAGAGTGAAACATAGAGTGAGACACACAGGGAAAGAGTGAGACATATGAATGAGAAACTGGCAGAAGAGGGATCGGAAGAAGTAGACACTACAGTGTCACTCACTACATGAGTCATAGATGAAGAAGCATACATTTCATACACACTGGCAAACCCACTTGGTCAAGTGTTTAAATGCATAAAAACACACACACACACACACACACACACACACACACACACACACTCAGAGAAGGCCATGATGAGGGCCAGGGTCCATCTTACCTTGGCAGAGTTCTTGAGCTGCAGCATGGCCGGGTTACACACACACACACCCACACCCACCCACACCCACACACCACACACACACACACACACACACACACACACACACACACACACACACACACACACACGGGGTCCATCGTTACCTTGGCAGAGTTCTTGAGCTGCAGCATGGCCGGGTCATCGTGCTGTTTGCCCGCCGCCGCCTTGGTGGCACTGATGAGGTCACCCAGAGCCTTGGCCACATCTTTGACTGCGTTGATGAGGACCACCTAGAGGGGGCGCACACGAGCAGCAGTCAGATGGCTGTACAAGAGCATGATGGCACACTGACACCTACTGTCATCAACTGGAAAAGCACACACACACACACACACACACACACTCACAAACAAAACCATATGCAGAGGGGGAGAGGACACGGCACAAACAAAAACGGCGAGATCCACGCAAAAGACAAACTCCTATTTGTTGTTCAAAACCTAATGAGAGGATGCTCTGGTGTGACGAAAGCAACCGGTGGTAATAGCATATGTATGAGATGAGAGACTTATTACACTTTCAAACACTGATAGTAAACATCACACTCAACTCCACATCAACAAAACAGAAGTATACTTGGAGGGAAATAATGATAAATATTCAATAAAAATCAATCAATCTTAGTTAAAATGCACAGAAAATAACTCCACTGTGCCCTCCTTTATCCCATAAAATACTATGCATGCTGACTAAATGTATTCCTACAAATAAGCCGTCTTATTGATACTTTAAACTGGCATGAGCAACTCAACCCTTGCTTCCAGAACACGGGCCAACATGTGTTGATTAATTATATATGGAGGTGGCGTGATCTACAGTATGCAGAGGCTATAAGCCAAATCAACGTGTTCTAACTGAATGCACTGAGAGGCTACAAGCCAAATCAACGTGTTCTAACTGAATGCACTGAGAGGCTACAAGCCAAATCAACGTGTTCTAACTGAATGCACTGAGAGGCTACAAGCCAAATCAACGTGTTCTAACTGAATGCACTGAGAGGCTACAAGCCAAATCAATGTGTTCTAACTGAATGCACTGAGAGGCTACAAGCCAAATCAATGTGTTCTAACTGAATGCACTGAGAGGCTACAAGCCAAATCAACGTGTTCTAACTGAATGCACTGAGAGGCTACAAGCCAAATCAACGTGTTCTAACTGAATGCACTGAGAGGCTACAAGCCAAATCAATGTGTTCTAACTGAATGCACTGAGAGGCTACAAGCCAAATCAACGTGTTCTAACTGAATGCACTGTATTCTGGGAAGGTAGCTGGTTAGTATCTTGCAGTCGTAGTGTTAAGATCACAACAACCCAAATGCTTCCAATTATAACATCTGTTACAACATCAGAATGAAGAAAGACCACACAAATAGCTTGCATTCCTGGATCAACACTTGATCGTCTCTGTGTGGATCAACAATCAACACTTGATCGTCTCTGTGTGGTTGAAAACGCATTATTTGAGTCACTACAACTAAGGGCAGATCAGAGAAAACGACATTTTCCAGTTTGTGACATTAACTGCCAATCACAATGGAAATACCATTTCAAGCTAACTTGCTTGGTTTAGGCTCAGCTCCTCACCCACAGAGGAGAGTTAGCTATATTTAGCACGTCGAAAATATCAGTTTTTAAAGCGGTACCATTGTTCAGGCGCGTTGCCATGAGAACATGCCAGAAAACCTTCACTTGGATTTGGCAGTGGTGGAACGGCGAGTCTTTCTGTGATATGTGTTCAACAGGTGGTGCTGTGCGGACTCGAAGCCCACCAGTGGAGGCTGTCAGCTGTGGTCACCTCTTACGGCCGTGTGGGGTACGTGCAGAGGTTTATCATAAATGCTCTTCTATGTTTAAACAAAAAGAAAAAGAAAACTACGGATCCTTTGCTCAATGTGTGTCTTTCTTCATCCTAATGCATTTAACCATCCACACTGAACACAACATAGAAGGAAAACAAACAAACGGAAACACAGATGTCTTGAAGTAACATTCGCAGGAAAAAAAAACAAAAAAATCAGAGTGCAGTTCATTTCCAGACACGAACAGTACCCACATCCTGACCAAGAGGAAACCCAGGGGAAGAATAAAGCGCCTTTTAAATCCCGAAAGAAGAGTAAGGAGAGGAGAAGAGGAAGAAACAATACCAAAAGAAAAGAAAAGAAAGGCACAGAATTAAACATGTAACAGACACACATTGACTCATCAGGCTGGCCTGCTGTGCAGCTGCAGTGAAAGATGAAGTTCTCAAAACATTCTAATTGAATCCATGTATGCGGGTTTGTAAAATGTCCAATATTTGAAGGGTGTACACAACATGGCTTTAATACTGCGGTCAGGAAAGCAACAGAAAAAAATCTTATATGCACTTAAGGGGCATGAAATAATTAAGATATGTAAAACAAGGCAGGGTAATGCACAACTTATTTAGAAACACATCCTCCACATGCTGAGGCCTTTTAAGACTGAACATCTGCTGAAGCTCAACGAAAGCACTGAGGCCTGAGTGAAGCCATGGAACGCTTTTAGGATTTTAAGACTGAGGGCAGACTGTGATGGTGGGGTGGGGGTTGGTGCCGTGCCCTACCTGTGTCTCTGGGTCCTCGGAGCCCAGGCTGGCGGCCCCCAGCTTGACCACGTCGGCCAGCCTGGTGATGGTGCCCACGGAGGACTGGGCGGCCTGCGCCAACCTCTCCTGGCTGGCCCCCGCCCCGGACACCAGCAGCTTGGTGTCCTCCACCAGAGCCTTGGCCGTCTTCAGGATGTGCTCTCTGGAGGAGGGGAGAGGAAGAGGAAGAGGTGCGAAGAGGAAGAGGGAGGGTGAGCGTGAGGATACTCCATTCTCATCACGGCTTGGGAAATACATTCCATTTTATGTTTTTGTTATTTTGGCTGGTTTTGTTTTTTTTAACCACACAGCCAAAGACAACAATGGTGTTTACCACCCCCCCCACCACCACCCCCCACACACACACACACACAAAGATGCTTGTCTTGCACACAGTCTTGCAACTGAATAATGTTAACTGTGATCACAAATCAAACACGCCACACAAATAGAGGAGATGCTAACTCTTCGTCCCCAGACTCAAACTCGATGGCGGTGTGTGTGGTGTACCTGTGATCGGCGAAGGTCTCTGCGTTCTCGCGGTTGAGCGTGCCGGTGGTGGCGAACATGATGGTGGTGTCCAGGTCAGCGATGATGCCAGAGACGGCGCTGGCGGCCGTGATGCAGGCCTGGGTGCCACGGTTACCGGCCTGGAGCGCAGCCAGCACGTGGGACACCTGAGCGTGGCGAGAGGGAGAGCGATACATTAGTGCAGAATTCACCATTTCAGCCGTAACAATGTATTTCAGTGACCCAAATTGTTAAGTGAGCCAGTAGTTTTGTTGTTTGAGTTTTCAAAAAGGTCTTGAACAAATTTACGAAGTTCAATTCTCATCAAGTCATTAAAAGTACAATCAAATGAAATGAGAAGATTGCACTGAAATAATAAGATAATGCAGAGAATTGTTTACATTTAATGTCTATAATAAAAAAAGAATAACTTATATGGGATTAAATGTTACATCTGAACTATTGCTTCTGGTTTGCTTGGACCACACACACACACACACACACACACACACACACACACACACACACACACACACACACACACACACACACACACACACACACACACACACACACACACACACACACACACACACACACACACACACACACACACACACGGTGGGGGACAGTGTCATCATTTAGCTGTACTCACCTTCTCGGAGACCTTGCGGGCGCTGTCGATGAGCTCTTTTTTGGTGAAGCTGTCGTTGGGGCTGCACTGGAGCGCCCCGGCTTTGGTGACCAAGCCTGTGCAGCTGTAGCCCAGCTCAGACACCTTCTCCTTAATGTGGGAGCCAATCTGCAGAGGGCCACAGGAGCTAACCATTAGCATTACGCTCGAATGAGACAGGGCCACAGGAGCTAACCATTAGCATTACACTCGAATGAGACAGGGCCACAGGAGCTAACCATTAGCATTACGCTCTTATAAGACAGGGCCACAGGAGCTAACCATTAGCATTACGCTCGAATGAGACAGGGCCACAGGAGCTAACCATTAGCATTACGCTAGTATGAGACAGGGCCACAGGAGCTAACCATTAGCATTACGCTTTTATAAGACAGGGTCATAGGAGCTAACCATTAGCATTACACTGGTATGAGACAGGGCCATAGGATTACATTCGAATGAGACAGCAACGTGCAGTGCAGCGCGCACACAAGGTCTACTTGCTTTCAGTCGGTGCTGTGTTTTAATAGTTCTAATTGCCTATGTACATGGGACTCATGATTTTTTGCCTTTTTTGTTTTGTTTTTATACAGAGGGTGTTGTTGAACGGTCATGTTATAAATAAACAAGCTCATCTTGGGATATTCTTTATAATAGCGTTGTTGTGTCTTGATGATCTGAATTCAAGAGTGTACCAGGTGAATAAGGCTTCTAACTGTACTACAAAGGTTATTCACCAGTGTGTGAGATTTAGGCTAGCTACGCAAGTCATAGACAGGTTAAATCGAATTCCGGTGTCTATCCTGATGGTATCTGCTGAAAGATGGGTGCTCTAAAACTGAAAGTACTAATTTGTTGAAATACTTTGTTCATGAAGACGCAAGTAAGACGATTTGTCATGTAATCTTACCTCATCGCTCTCTGCGGTGATGGCGGCATACTTGGCTTCACCGGCGAGCTGTCCGAACTCATTGGTCAGTTGGTTGGCCAGGCCTCCGAGATCATCAGGGTTGGCGTTGGATTTGGTGACCTGAGATAAGAGCGTAAATATTAAAAGGTGCCGTGTGTGGGATTTCGTGCCCTCTAGTGGCGAGGTTGCTGAACTGCAACCAACGGAATACCCCTCCCTTTCCAAGCATGTAGGAAAACCCTATTGAGGCTGTCAAACACCATACAAAACACAATAGCCCCTCTCTATAGCCAGTGTACTAGTTTGTCTGTTCTGGGCTACTGTAGAAACATGAATGTTGTGTTCATTACTGTAGATGAGCTGTGTTATTGCATGAACCCATCTTTTAAATCAGTCAGTAGTCCCTTACCATCTCCTGCACGGTGACTGCGATGGCCTTGGCGGTCTTGACCATGGTGGTCTGGTAATCCACGAAGGTGCCGTCGGGGTCCACGCCCAGGCCGTCCTCCATGGTGTTGATGGCCTGGGAGATGGAGTTGACCATGCCTCCCACCGCGCCCGCGGCACTGGCGGCCTCGCCCAGGGTGCCGCCCAGGTCGTCCACGGCCTCCTTCATCATCTGCACAGACTCCTCCAGAGCCTCCTGAGTGTGGGCCGCCTGAGGGGGCATTCAAATACACACACACACATGTAAACATAAACATGTTAACATAAACACATACACACAAACATTCAAATACTAATATACACATGTAGGCACGCACAGAAGCACGAACACTCACGTACAGAATAAACTACAATGCAACACCACCATCTTCCACAAAAATACAAAATACAGTACAAAGTATCTTTTGGCAAACTGAACAAGGCCTACTTGAGTTTAAAGAGCCGTTCTTCACTTCATCAAACCTGTTTCTTAGTGTGAATGAAAACCATGTGTAAAAGTGCTTCTTATGTGATCAACGAGTAATGGCTGTGTTTGTAGCGCGGTCACCTTGGGGTTGCCTCCGGCCTCTTTGGCCGTGTAGAGCATCTGGAGGGCGGACTCGGCCAGGGTCTTGGTCTGGTCCAGCACGTTCATCTGCTGCTGGCTGTTCAGAATCTTGGAGGCCGTGCCGATGGCGGCCATGATGAGGGGCTCGAAGTAGCTCACCATCTGAGACACCTGAGGACACAACATGAGCAACACGTGAGTCAGACCTCGCTTGGAAACACAACACAAAGTAGCTCACCACCTGAGGACACAACATGGACACGAGTCAGAACTCGCTTGGAAACACAACACAAAGTAGCACACCACCTGAGACACCTTAGGACACAACATGGACACCAGTCAGACCTCGCTTGGAGACACAACACAAAGTAGTTTTTTGGCCTTTTTGCCTTTAATCAGATAGGACAGTGAAGAGAGACAGGTAATGAGGTGGAGAGAAATTGGGTGTGGGATCGGGAAATGACCGCGAGCCGGGGAGAGAGGGGAGATGGAGGAGAGAGAGGAGATGGAGGAGAGAGAGAAGAGAGAGGAGATTGAGGAGAGAGAGAAGAGAGAGAGGAGATGGAGGAGATGGAGGAGATAGAAGAGATGGAGGAGAGAGAGGAAAGAGAAGATATGGAGGATATGGAGGAGAGAGAGGAGATGGAGGAGAGAGAGAGGAGATGGATGAGAGAGAGAAGAGAGAGAGGAGATGGAGGAGATAGAAGAGATGGAGGAGAGAGGAGAGAGAGGAGAAAGAGGAGAGGAGAGAAAGTAGATGGAAGAGAGAGGAGATGGAGGAGAGAGAGGAGATTGAGGAGAGAGAGAAGAGAGAGAGGAGATGGAGGAGATAGAAGAGATGGAGGAGAGAGAGGAAAGAGAAGATATGGAGGATATGGAGGAGAGAGAGGAGAGAGAGGAGAAAGGAGAAAGAGGAGAGAGAGGAGAAAGAGGAGAGAGAGGAGAAAGAGGAGAGGAGATGGAGGAGAGAGAGGAGATGGAGGAGGGAGGAGAGATGAGAAAGGAGATGGAGAGGAGGGGAGATGGAGGAGAGAGAAGATGGAGGAGGGAGGAGAGATGGAGGAGAGAGGAGAAAGAGGAGAAAGGAGATGGAGAGGAGGGGAGATGGAGGAGGGAGGAGAGAGAGGAGAAAGAGGAGAGAGCCTCACCTTGTGTCCCAGCTGAGAGGCGTCGGAGCGGGCAGCGATGGCCACCGGCTCGATCAGGTTGCTGATCTCCTGCACCGAGGCGGCCATCTGCTCGTGAAGAGCCTGCAGGAGTGGTAGACACACACACACACACACACACAGTCAGACACGTACACACACACAGTCAGACAGGAACAGTCTGACTACTGCTCCTTTGCTCTAGTCATGCAGACGTGTGTGACCTAGTTGGTAATGACTATGTAAACACAGGAGTGTGTGTCCGTGCGCTAGATAAAGTGGGAGATAACAGGAGTGTGTGTCTGTGCTCTAGATAAAGAGGGAGATAACAGGAGTGTGTGGATGTGAGATGAATAGAGTGTGTCATTTTTTGTGTCTCTGTGTATGAGTGTCGTGGTGTACGTGTGTGTCAAAGTGAATGCCCGTACCTCGTGGGAGATATGTGTGTGTGTGTCATAGTGATATGTGTGTGTGTTATAGTGATATGTGTGTGTGTTATAGTGATATGTGTGTGTGTGTGTCACAGTAAATGCCGTACCTCGTGGGAGATGTGTGTCACAGTGAAATGTGTGTGTGTGTGTCGTAGTGATATGTGTGTGTGTTATAGTGATATGTGTGTGTGTGTGTGTGTGTGTGTGTGTGTATGTGTGTGTGTATGTGTGTGTGTCATAGTAAATGTCCGTACCTCGTGGGACATGTCCTCTCTGGGGGTGAGCTGCTGGCTGATGGCGGCCAGAGAGGCCTGGTCCACCTCACGGATGCAGTTGTTGAGCACCTCGATGGCCTCATCACACTCTCTCTGTCCAGGCGCCTTATCTCTGCAGACACACACACACACACACACACACACACACACACATACACACACACACACACACACACACACACACACAAAACACACAAACACACACACCATACTTTACAACACAACCACCCTGAAAAAACCTGCCGAGAGCCTAAAGCATATGGCTAGTACTGACAGACTACTACTGCTGCTAGTCATTTTCATTCTAGCTTCTGATTATCTGCACCAGTATGCAACCCTTAGGAAACGAACACTTCATTACAGCTTCTGATGATTTGCACCAGTATGCACCCTTAGGAACGAACACTCCTCCATCAACGGAATATAGTGAAAAGGGCTAGTAGTGGTTATACTGATGTTTAACCCACTATTATAAAACGGGTGGAACACTTGTGAAATTTTTTCCAGGAAGTAACATTCAGTTCTGCACAGTACCTCATGTTGGTGATGAGCTTCTTGATGGAGTCCGAGACGGTTCTGGAGTGGCCCGCCAGCACGGACCACTTGGGCGGGTCTTTGGGGTTTACGGCCAGGGAGCGGGCCGTCTGGATCAGGCCCGTGGAACTCTCCAGCATGGTCTTCGCCGCGGCCACGATGGGTTCCATGGCAGCGATACCCTGAAGAGCAGAACCCCACAGGCGGAGGTGAAGACATGTAGGACACACACACACACACACACACACACACACACACACACACACACACACACACACACACACACACACACACACACACACACACACACACACACACACACACACACACACAGACACAGACACACACACACACACGCACACATACAGACAAAGCACCACTGCTGTTCTAAATAACATGATACAACAGCATCTAATGCATCAGAAAACTAAAGCCAATAATTATAAAATAACTCATTATTTGAAATAACTAGTCATGTGTGGAGCATTGGTAACATGAAGGTACAAGCAAAATGGAGATTTAGACGATTGAAATGTGTTTTTTTTTTTTTCAGTGACGTCACGACCTCATCAGATATGGTCCCAGGAGTGTCCTGATCTGAGTAGGGTTATGAAATACGTGGTTTTAAGGGCTGTTTTGTTTGTCTGTCTGTCTGTCTGGTGTTGTGTTGTGGAGACGGACAGTGATGGTGCTCTACCTCGTGGCTGATCTGGGCCGGTACGCTGGCGAACTCCGGGTTGGAGGCGAAGTTGGTCAGGTTGTCCACAGCCTCGATCAGCGGGCCGGTGGCCTCCTTGCACTTCTCACGGTTGTCCTCGTTAAAGGCTCCGTCCAGGGCCTGGAGGGGGGGGGTGACATCAGAGTCAGTGGTCATCCACTCACACACACACTCACGTTTAAAAGACATTTCTGTTGGGCCTGAAGCAAGTCATGCATTCTTTGAACTTTGACTACTGCATAGCGAATTCTGTGGCGATAATATTGGCACTATTGCTACGGATCCGTGTCAAAGGTCCCTTAAATAGAACGCGCCCCTATAGTGTCTACTACAGCATTGGGGGCACAGTCGGTTACTTCAGAACAGCTGGCTTTGATTCTTTGATGCCATTGACTTTGATTCCCGTTCTTAAATTGTATTTAATTGATTATGGTCAATAATGTTAACGTCATGGAGGCGGTTGAGCGGTGGCCACAGGGTCCTAGTGCTCCAGTGTTGACTCAGCAGTGCTGTAGGATTCACCACGTTATTCCAGTGCCTGCAGTCTCTAGTATGATGGAGTATTAAACTCAAAATGTTCCAACTGAAACCGATAATTTACCAGGATCGTTCTGCATTTCCATCTATGGAATGATTTCCCCAAGATGACCGTGAGACCGTCCACACACACACCCAGTCTCCCTTGATATTACATAATGTACCCGTCCACACACACCCAGTCTCCCTTGACTCACACATACCAGCTCCAACTTGTTCAACTTCTCACAAACATGCACCCACCCACATGTGCACACAAACACACACACACACACACACACAAACTCCTCCTTAAAGCACGGCATGCAAGCATATGCAAACACACACACACACACACACACCTTCTCAAACTGCACTCTCCCAAACAAATGAAGCACTCACATACATTTCACATCCAACACCAACACATAAACAAACACACACACACACACACAAAACTGTTTAAAATGGCACACACACACACACACACTCCCTGTGATAAACAAGCTCTCCTGTTTTTTCTGTCATCATAACCACTCATTATCAGATCATCACCATCCAATTGCGTCTGCTCGCAAGTTTTTCCCTCCACTTGCGTTGGCATCCCACCACAGGCAGACAGTAATGGCCGCCCCCGCCCCCGCCCCCCGCCCCCCACCACCACACCCCCTCAGAGCACTCACTTTAATGGACTTGACGAGGTTGGCGGTGCTGTTCGCCACCTCCTTGGCTGACTGGACGAACTGTCGCTTAGCAACAGGGTTGGATGTTTTGGAGGAGGCGACGCGGCAGGCGTTGCAGAGCGCAGACGTGTGTTTGGCAACAATGGTGGCGGCGGAGAGAACCTTGGGATGCAAGAGAACCACGGCAATAATTAAACAAAACAAGATTAAAACATGGTTCAATAGGTTCCTATAACTTCTATATTTGCAAGGTTTTGTAAGTCACTTCAGATAAAAGCACCTGCTAAATAAATAAATAAATAAATGTAAATGCAAATAATTAAAAAGAAGAGGCTGATCTGTCTCAAATACACAGATTAAGTGGCAGTAAAAGAGTGCTTTGACTAAAGAGTGCTTTAACCAAAGAGTGCTCTGACCAAAGAGTGCTTTGAGCCCGACTGAGGGTGCAGTTTCTCCTACCTGTGACTGAGTGCAGGCTGGGTCCACCAGGTTCTGGCAGGCCATCTGGATGCTCTGCCTCGCTCTGGCGAACTGGGCCGGGTCGACCAGGCCCTTATGTCCGGCGTGGCTGTTGGGGTCGGAGACCGCCACCAGGTAGGCCCCCTGAAGCCCAAACACAGCCGCCGGTTAGTGGAGGAAGAAAACAGTTCACCGAGTCGGAGTTGGCACACGCTCTCATGCTCAACCGACACAAACGACCTTCAAGCGGTCACACAGAGCCATGGCAGCAAGAGGGGGCTGAAGGACCTTTGGAGAGGGAGACGAGTACGGTAGCAAGAGGAAGACAGTGTGGGAAAACACAGGACTAGAAAGCGTGGCGATGACAGATAGAAACCTAAAGTGCAGTATAATAATGCGCCTGTAATGGTGATGGAGGATCTAGAGTCTCAGAAGTGCTATGAGGACCAATCATGTGCTTCTGACCGCAGGAGTGGGACCACACAGAGGCAGTGATACCATACTATCACCATATCTGACCACACATAGGCCAGGAATACCATACTATCACCATATTTGACCACACAGAGGCAGTGATACCATACTATCACCATATTTGACCACACAGAGGCAGTGATAGCATACTATCACCATATTTGACCACACAGAGGCAGTGATACCATACTATCACCATATTTGACCACACAGAGCAGTGATACCATACTATCACCATATTTAGACCACACAGAGGCCAGGAATACCATACTATCACCATATTTGGACCACACAGAGGCCAGGAATACCATACTATCACCATATTTTGACCACGATACAATGTTGTTGCGATTCTTTACATTTTATTTTACGATTTGATTCAGTAATTCGTATACTGGGAGCCTCTGCGTCCATCTTTGTGTAAAATGGTAAATTTATTCTCCACTCTCACTTCCTTTCCCGTTTTGGATGTGATGCAAGAGAAGAACACGGTCTTGTGCTTGTGACTTCAGAGTAGACGTATGTACCAAAATGAAATCAAAGCCATAATGTTAAATAGATTTGGCATCGCTGTATCGATATATCATGATGATAAATATTGCGACACACGACTTTGTTTTCAACCTCAACACACAATGTTCTTTTCTCTTTTCTTCAACCCTCAACTTCAGAGTCACTGAGCATGTTTCGCTATATACCATGGCAACAACAACCAGACCCTGGAATCATAAGTAAGCCACTACGAACGCACACCCACACGCGCAAGCACATTCACCTGCACAAACACAAACACACACACACACACACACACACACACACACACACACACACACACACACACACACACACACACACACACACACACACACACACACACAGCTGGGGAGAACCTGAGCACTATTAAGGTGTGTGGCTGCATAATGAGAAGTTATAAATGCTGTAAAAAAAAGGGGCGCACAAAAGAGATCGGCGCGGAAGCTTTTAGAGAGGCTGGAACTCGTAGCATTTAAAGATGACTCATTTGTTCTCTGCCTCACTCGCTCACGCTCACGCTCACCCTCTCCCCCCTCTCCCTTACTTCTGTTAAAGCCCCTGTGAGAGTCCGAGAGCCTGACAGGAAGTGGAAAAGAGAGGGATTCAGCGGACGGACTTTGGAACGAGACGGCAACAGCGGGAGGAGGATGGAGGACAACAACTTGAGGAAGAGAAGGAGACGCGGGGGAAAGGAGGGAATAACCAAGTGCGTAGAGGAAGAGAAGGAGGACCGGGGGAAAGGAGGTGAATGACTCCGTGGAAGAGAAGGAGGAGCGGGGAAAGGAGGGAATAACTCTCGTGCGTAGAGGAAGAGAAGAGTGAAATGATGAATGATAGACACAGAAGAAGAGAGATAAACTGAAGAGGCTTGAGAGAAAGAGAGAGAGAGAAGGAATGACAGAGTGACAAAATGAAATAGTGGAGTGAAATAGTGAGTGAATGAATGAGTGAAATACCCCGCATGAGAGAGAGAGAGAGAGAGAGAGAGAGAGAGAGAGAGAGAGAGAGCGAGAGAGAGAGAGAGAGTTACAAGCCCTAGAAACCAAATCCCAATCTGTTCATTTGTGATGCACTAGTAGGTCCAGATGTTGTTCTCAGTAGCAGGGTCAAGGCATGCGTGGCTAGAGAACCAGGGTAATTAAGCAGCAGAACTGGAGTGGAAATCACTCCGACTGCAGCCTGCCTGCCCGTCATGAACTCTTTTCCCCACACGTATCCCATAACACTTCATTAAAACGCTCAAGTAGTAGTACATGCCGGCATTCTTCAGTTTAGAAAAACAACAGCTGAAAAAACTAAACAAAACACTTATGATCTGGACCGCTGGAGTTGTTAGCGGTTGGTTGCATGCTAAGATGCTACGACGTGGTTTTTCACCCAGTGATCGAGATTATGTAACGCAGAGAGGAAAGAAACACATGGGATGGACGAGGCAGATGGACAGTGCAGTGCGGTGCGGTGCGGAGAGGGGGGAGAAGGTCGGGGTGTGGGGGGGGGGGGAGAAGGTCGGGGTGGGGGGGGGGGGGGGGGGGGGGCGTACCTGGGCGGCCGCCTCCGTCAGCCCACACAGGGCCTTAGAGGCCGAGCTGACCGAGTCCCCAAACTCCGGCAGGTTGCTGTTCTTGGCGTTGTGGGAGATTCCAGCCATGGCTTCACCCAGAACCTATGAAAGATCATAGAAATAAAAAAAAAAAAATAAAATGTAAATTAAGAAAAATTCTCGCTACAAATGTCGTCACGCAACATTGACAACCGATAATGGCATAAGCTCTTAATGAACTGCCATTACCTCACACAGACTTTAGGAAAAGGAGAATATTGCGAAATTAGTTTATCTGAAGAAAGCCACCCTTAATGGAGCGTGTAATAAATGGAATAACAGGGAATTGTATAAGATGTTGTCTGCCACATCACATATGCTGTGCCCCTGAGCTGAAGGTGATGAAATCTCTGGCATAATCCACATAATACAGCATTATCATTAGCATTAGCACAGTAAGCATCCACAGCATTCCATATCGCCATAGTAACATCATCATCTCGCCTATTGCTCCTGTACAGGTAAGAGGGCAACACAGACACCTGCTTGCATCTAAGGAGCAAAGAGTAGGGCAGACCATCATTCTGTGCCGCTTTACCCCAGGAAAGATTGAACTTGTTATTATTCGTTTCATTCTTGATCATACCTTGGAATTCTCCATGACGCTATCGATGCAGTCGAAGTAGCCCGTGTCGTTAACGGCCTCAGTTGGATTCACCAACATGCCTCTCACCGTCTGAGATGGTACAACACACACACACACACACACACACACAGACACACACAGACACACACACACAAACACAAACACAGAGAAAAGGATATAAAAGATGAATTACTCACATGCATATGCAATTTTCCGGAAAATGTGCTTGCAATTGAAAAGATATTGTCATAATGCTTTCTCAAATATCAGTTCAAACATATTCTGGATCCAATAAAGCAAGCTAGGGCAACTTCAACTCTTCCTCCAATGTTATTAGAACAGAAGGAAACAGCACAGAGGTTCCGGACAGATCCTTAAACGATGACATCATCAGTGGATTCGTTTGGTTGACTTTTGCTTTAGCCTCCAGCCTTCTGTCACCTTCTGCTATCTATCAGACAATATGCACCACCATAATATGTGGCATCATCATGCAGAATCTACTTAGAAGACAGAAACAACGCAGAAACAACATTTGCTGTCCATGTCCAACACTGACGACTGACGAGCGTCCGACAGGCGGGAAACGCACTACACCGCGTACAGAGCGCTTTTTGCACTTCTGAAATACAAATTACAAAGATTCTGACTCATTCACACACACACAAAGTGTTCAGGGAAAGATTGAGGGAACAGGGACGGGGGGGGGGGGGATAAGAGAGAGATTGAGGGAAAAGGGGGGGGCGAATAAGAGAGAGATTGAGGGAACAGGAACGGGGGGGGGGGGGGGGGATAAGAGAGAGATTGAGGGAAAAGGGGGGGGGGGAATAAGAGAGAGATTGAGGGAAAAGGAAGGAGGGGGAGAATAAGAGAGAGAGATGTGCCGTACCTCAAGCTCCCTCAGCGCGTTGTCACACTCCTTCTGGCCCGGGGCCTGCTGGGTGCACATGGTGATGAGCTGGTTGATGCTGTCTGTGACGGCACTGTGAGCGGAGGAGAAGAAAAGAGAAGGAGGGAGAGAGAGAGAGAGAGAGAGAGAGAGAGAGAGAGAGAGAGCGAGAGAGAGGACGGGTGTTAGTCATAGAGAGCGGTAGTTGGTACAGAGGTAATGGGAACGAGAGCGAAAGACAACGAGAGAGAGAACAGAGAGAGAGAGAGAGAGAGAGAGAGAGAACAGAGAAAGCGAGCTACAGAGAAACAGTGCACATCGCGGGTGGTGCTCTCGCCCCCACACGAGCGGCTGCTCGCAGCAATTCCTACGCTGGTCTCTCTCTCTCTCTCTCTCTCTCTCTCTCTCTCTCTCTCTCTCGCTCTCTCTCTCTCTCTCGCTCTCTCTCTCTCTCTCGCTCTCTCTCTCTCTCTCTGGAGAGAGGCAGGAGGCCCCATCAGCTCTGTCAGGTTGGGTGTCTCCTGCTGTAGTGAAGTGGGATGAGGCGGGCACCAGCATGTCGCCCACACACACACACGCCGTCGCTGCCTCCTACGGCTGCCAGAGAGTGGCCAAAGGAGTGGCAAGCCTACCCGATCCACCGCCAATGTGTGAAAGATGAAGCGGGTAAGACTTACATAATGGATGTGAGTACAGGCTGGGATGGGCTGTCTGTTTGGGAGGCTGGGCGGGATCTGAAGACTCATTACAAGCAACCCTGCACTGTGTTTAAACCTTTTCAGGTCTATCTGCATGCTAAAGGTGTGTGTGTGTATGTTGAAAACTGTGTGTGTGTGTGTGTGTGTGTGTGTGTGTGTCTATCTGCCTGCTGAAGGTGTGTGTCTAGCTGCCTGCTGAAGGTGTGGGTGTATGTTGAAAACTGTGTGTGTGTGTGTGTGTGTCTATCTGCCTGCTGAAGGTGTGTGTCTAGCTGCCTGCTGAAGGTGTGGGTGTATGTTGAAAACTGTGTGTGTGTGTGTGTGTGTCTATCTGCCTGCTGAAGGTGTGTGTCTAGCTGCCTGCTGAAGGTGTGGGTGTATGTTATGAAAAATGCTGTTTGTCTTCACAGTGTAATTCCCCTCCCCCTCTCTCTCTCTCTCAGCAGCTCCACCAAAACCACCATGTCAATCCCAGGAGAACACAGCGCCACTTTAAGGGTCTTAATCCCAGGAGAACACAGCGCCACCTTAAGGGTCTTAATCCCAGGAGAACACAGCGCCACCTTAAGGGTCTTAATCCCAGGAGAACACAGCGCCACCTTAAGGGTCTTAATCCCAGGAGAACACAGCGCCACCTTAAGGGTCTTAATCCCAGGAGAACACAGCGCTACCTTAAGGGTCTTAATCCCAGGAGAACAGAGCGCTACCTTAAGGGTCTTACACCAAAACCACCATGTCAATCCCAGGAGAACACCACACCAGAGAGTATAACTCCTCCCCAGTCTTTGAATCAGTATTACTCCTCCCCAGTCTTTGAATCAGTATAACTCCTCCCCAGTCTTTGAATCAGTATAACTCCTCCCCAGTCTTTGAATCAGTATAACTCCTCCCCAGTCTTTGAATCAATATTACTATTACCCAGTCTTTGAATCAGTATAACTCCTCCCCAGTCTTTGAATCAGTATTACTCCTACCCAGTCTTTGAATCAGTATAACTCCTCCCCAGTCTTTGAATCAGTATAACTCCTACCCAGTCCAGTCTTTGAATCAGTATAACTCCTCCCCAGTCTTTGAATCAGTATAACTCCTCCCCAGTCCAGTCTTTGAATCAGTATAACTCCTACCCAGTCCAGTCTTTGAATCAGTATTACTCCTACCCAGTCCAGTCTTTGAATCAGTATAACTCCTCCCCAGTCTTTGAATCAGTATAACTCCTCCCCAGTCCAGTCTTTGAATCAGTATAACTCCTCCCCAGTCTTTGAATCAGTATAACTCCTCCCCAGTCTTTGAATCAGTATAACTCCTCCCCAGTCTTTGAATCAGTATAACTCCTCCCCAGTCTTTGAATCAGTATAACTCCTACCCAGTCCAGTCTTTGAATCAGTATTACTCCTACCCAGTCCAGTCTTTGAATCAGTATAACTCCTAACCAGTCTTTGAATCAGTATTACTCCTACCCAGTCCAGTCTTTGAATCAGTTACCCAGATTTGCAGCTTTTGAACCAGGCGATGACACTACTGAGTACACAGAGCTGCTAAAGGTGTGTCTGCAGTGACACGCGGTGGCTCGTCTATGGTCTAGATCAGAGGGGTCTGCCTCTGGTGCGCGGTGCGGTGCGGTGCGGTGCGGTGCGGAGTGGGTCTTTACCGAGCGGCAGCGGCCAGCTGGTTCTTGAGGTTGGGGGAGCTGGGGTCGGTGGAGAGGACTTTGGCGGCCAGAAGCAGCTTGCTGGAGGACATGGAGATGGTCTTAAGGTTGGTGACCACCTGCGTCTGGTCCTCCTTGGACTGCAGAGGAGAAGAGAGGAGAGGAGAGGAGAGGAGAGGAGAGGAAGAGAAGAGGAGGAGAAGAGGAGAGGAGAGGAAGAGAAGAGGAGGAGAGGAGAGGAGAGGAAGAGAAGAGGAGGAGAGGAGAGGAGAGGAAGAGAAGAGGAGGAGAGGAGAGGAGAGGAGAGGGGAGGGGGGAGGAGAGGAGATGAGGGGAGGGGAGGGGAGGAGAGGAGAGGGGAGGCCACATTTAGTGAAACTACATTCAACAACTGATACAATTCTTCCATTTCAACATTAATTCTAAGCAGAGCCAAACTATGTGGACATGTGGTGAAGAGTATGAAAGGGTATGACACATGCTTAGGGCCCTCTACTTTAAACATAATTTAAACTTGAAACATAAAAAAAAAAAGTGAAAACACAACACTCGCTCAAACCAAGCTTCACAGAGGGCCTAAGGCCGAGGAGACAGAAGTACCTGGGACTGTCCGGCCATGTCCACCCCGGCGTCCAGGAACTCGTTGAAGTCCTTGCCGAAGTTGCCCGAGGCCTTGGTCAGGTCCTGGGTGGTGCCGCGTGAGGAATGCACCAGCTCGTTGGCCGACTGGTTGAGCCCGGCCGCCGCCTGGTTCAGGTTGGCCTGCGCCTCCTGGAAGCTCTTGCTGCTCGGTGGGAACTGTGGGGAGGTGGAGGAGTGTGTGTGTGTGTGAGTGTGAGTGTGTGTGTGAGAGAGTGTGAGTGTGAGTGTGAGTGTGAGTGTGAGTGTGAGTGTGTGTGTGTGTGTGTGTGTGTGTGTGTGTGTGTGTGTGTGTGTGTGTGTGTGTGTGTGTGTGTGTGTGTGTGTGTGTGTGTGTGTGTGTGTGTGTGTGTGTGTGTATGGGGGGGGGAGGGAAGGGAGGGAGGGGCAGAGAGGAGCTGTCAGTCATTGCAGACATGTGGCGTCCTTGTCTTACGGCATGTTTTGTTTCGTGCGGTGAAACCGCAAGAGTGGGGCGGGAGGCTGAAGCCTTTGTTCACATACTGCTCTGGTTCTGCCATTCACAACTAATAACTATGGCTGAACGATTTGGGAAAATAATCTAATTGCGATTTTTTTCTCCAAATATTGCGATTGCGATTTAATATGCGATTTAAAAAAAAAAAATCCCAACCAATCGTAACGTAATTTTATTTAACTGCTCATTACAGAATCAAGAACAACAAATCGGTGGCTTTGCTACTGTGCATTTAAGTAATTTAAACAAAGTAATTGTAAGAATAAACACAAGGCATGCACTTTTTAAACACTGTGTGCAAAATGTACCATCTTAAAAAAAAAAAAAATAATAATAAAAAAAAAAAATATTTTTTTTTTTTTTTTTTAGACCACGTTTTTAATCGCGAACGTTGCGGTTAGAAAATCGCGTTCTATCATATCGCGATTAAATCGCAAATGCAATTAATCGTTCAGCCCTACTAATAACTGTCTAAAGCTCAGGGCGTTGATTCCATTCAACTCTCAATTACACCTGAAGTCTGTTGACCCCCAAAAAAAAAGAAAAATCAAATCAAATCAAAACCATGGGGCTGATCACAAAGCCACTGTGGCCAAGGGGATGTACCCCAGTACACTCACTGAACCAGCCAGCAGCTTCTTGCTGGCCTCTCCAACAGTCCTGAGGGCGTTGTCCACATCTCTCTGTCCGGGCAGGCAGTTCACACTCCTGTTCAGGGCCTGGGACACGGCCTTCGCCACCTGGCAATACAGACACACACATTAGTCTCTGGCCATACAGACACACACATCAGTCTCTGGCCATACAGACACACACATCAGTCTCATACAGCATTCAACACACATCAGTCTTAGACCATACAGACACACACATCAGTCTCCTCTGACCATACAGACACACATCAGTCTCTGGCCATACAGACACACATCAGTCTCTAAACATACATACAGACACACACACACACACATCAGTCTCTAACCATACAGACACACACATCAGTCTGAGACCATACAGACACACACATCAGTCTCTGGCCATACAGACACACACACACACACACACACACACACACACACACACACACACACATCAGTCTCTGGCCATACAGACACACACATCAGTCTCCTCTGACCATACAGACACATACATCAGTCTCATACAGCATTCAACACACATCAGTCTCTGGCCATACAGACACACACACACACATCAGTCTATGACCATACAGACACACACACACACACACACACACACACACACACACACACATCAGTCTCTGACCATACAGACACACACACACACACACACACACACACACATCAGTCTCAGACAGCATTCAACACACATGCACTGTGCAAATTCCTTTCCCATGGTGGTTGCACAAGGACGCTTTGAGGAAGTGGCAGCCAGGGCTAGCCAATCAGAGCACACGCTTTTGAGGAAGTGGCAGCCAGGGCTGGCCAATCAGAGCACACCACTGACCTGGGCCAGTCTCTGCTGGCTGTCAGGGTCCCCGGGTTTGGCGAGGGCCCTCTTGCTCTCCTCGATGAGGTTGGACGACTTGTCCATGGTGTCGGCGGCGCAGTCCAGCATGGCGCTGCGGGCCTGGGGGTCGTCCGTGTTGGCGGCAACGCCACGGGCCGCGGAGGCCAGGGCGCGCAGAGCCTGGGCAACATCTCTGGCAGCTTGACCTGTGTGTGTGTGTGTGTGTGTGTGTGTGTGTGTGTGTGTGTGTGTGTGAGTAAGTCAGAGAGCGAGACAGACATACAGTGTGTGTGTGTGTGTATTTGGGGTGGG
Organism: Clupea harengus; assembly: GCF_900700415.2. Classification (NCBI taxonomy): domain Eukaryota; kingdom Metazoa; phylum Chordata; class Actinopteri; order Clupeiformes; family Clupeidae; genus Clupea; species Clupea harengus. The sequence continues at coordinate 27,009,589 of NC_045163.1, read as the reverse complement.
GGGTAAATGTGTGAGAAGGAGAAGGGAGACAGACACACGGGGCATGAGATAACCTGAGCCACAGACAGGGGGCGCTGTAGGACTCTTCTACAGGGCTACACAAAACACTCCCAAACCAGACAGCTCCAACTGACATCTACACAAAACACTCCCAGAACAGACAGCTCCAACTGACATCTGCAACAACTGACATCTACACAAAACACTCCCAAACCAGACAGCTCCAACTGACATCTGCAACAACTGACATCTACACAAAACACTCCCAAACCAGACAGCTCCAACTGACATCTACACAAAACACTCCCAAACCAGACAGCTCCAACTGACATCTGCCACAACTGACATCTTAATTCTGCAAAGCTGTTCATGGACTCACATGGACTCTCACCTTATCAGACTCAAGGTCAAGCTAACTGACAGGTAGCAGTAAACTTTTCTGGGTCAGTATGTCCCTGCAGTGCATACTTACTCTAGGTCAGCAGTACATACATACTGCTCTTACGTCAAAGTATTTAGGTTCCTCTTCCACCATGATATATATATATGCTGGGTGTATTTTAAGCATAAAGGGGTCTGTGCAGCCCACCATCCTCTCTCTCTCTCTCTCTCTCTCTCTCTCTCTCTCTCTCTCTCTCTCTCTCTCTCTCTCTCTCTCTCTCTCTCTCTCTCTCTCTCTCTCTCTCTCTCTCTCTCTCTCTCTCTCTCTCTCTCTCTCTCTCTCTCTCTCTCTCTCTCTCTCTCTCTCTCTACCTCTACCTCTACCTCTACCTCTCTCTCTCTCTACCTCTCTCTCTACCTCTCTCTCTACCTACCTCTCTCTCTACCTACCTCTCTCTACCTACCTCCCTCTCTCTCTCTACCTCTCTCTCTCTCTCTACCTCTTTAATATCTTACACTAGTTGAGTGTATTTAATATCTTACACTAGTTGAGTGTATTTAATATCTTACACTAGTTGAGTGTATTTCTCTCACTCAGTCCCTCACTCCCCCAATGCTCTTGCTGCCCAGTGTAACCTCCTGCAGTGGCCTTCACGCACCTGGTCCTTCACACACCTGGTCCTTCACTCCCTCGTCCTTTACACAACTCGTCCTTCACTCTCTCCCTCACACACCTTCTCCTTCACACACACCTCATCCTTCACACACCTTCTCCTTCACACTCCCTCGTCCTTCACACACCTTCTCCTTCACACACCTCGTCCTTCACTCTCTCCCTCACAGCCCTGTTCTGTGACTCGCCCACTCATCCCCACCCTCATCTCCACAGCAGGCCCTTACCGGCGTAGTTCTCGTTGCCCTGGGTGGCCTCGCTGATCAGCTGGGCGATGGCCGAGCTCACGGCCTTGGTGCTGGAGCCCAGGTCCTGAGAGCACTTCTCCAGCTGAGGAGAACACACACACACACACACACACACACACACTTTCAGCTCAGTGTGTACTCATCATATATATATATATATATATCATTTACATCTGCTTTCAGCTCAGTGTGTACTCATCATTTAAAGCTGAGGAGCGCACAACACAACAATCATATATATATATATATCACATAAATATATATATATATATATATATATATATATATATATATATATATATATATATATATATATAAAAAATGTACAATATGAACTTCATTTATCATACATATATATATATGTAAATGATGTGTGTTTATATATATATAAACACACATCATTTACATCTGATTTCAGCGCAGTATGTACTGCTCATTTACATCTGATTTCAGCGCAGTATGTACTGCTCATTTACAACTGGTCATTCAGTTCTGCACAAACATCAATATTGGCTAAAGCAAAGGCACTCTGTATCTTGTAGAAAACTCTTACCTGCCTGATTACTAATATCTCCCACTATCGGGGGAATAGGTTGGGGCTTAACTCATGAGGCACGGATATGAAAGTGGACTGCTCCCACTGTTGGAAGCTTTGTGTAGTATTCTGACATATCTATCTGCCAAATGAATAAATATAAATATAAATATAAATATACGGCCACTCAAGCTCAGACTTTACACCTAACACAGCTCAGTCTGAGCTTGAGTGGCCGTATATTTATATTTATATTTATATTTATATTTATTCATTTGGCAGATAGATATGTCAGAATACTACACAAAGCTTCCAACAGTGGGAGCAGTCCACTTTCATATCCGTGCCTCATGAGTTAAGTCCCAACCTATTCCCCTATTCTCCATATGGAGTTTGATGTCGAGGAGCACTTAACATTTCTCTCTCATACTAAAGTCCATTTTCAGGCTTGCACTTCTGCTCTGCTATCTGAATAAACTCCATCAGAGAAGCCCACGGGGCCACCGTGATAATCTCTACTCTTGTGTCGTGTGAACAGCACAATAACACACCTCAATCTCTGAGTAATCTCTACTCTTGTGTCGTGTGAACAGCACAATAACACAGCTCCATCTCTGAGTAATCTCTACTCTTGTGTCGTGTGAACAGCACAATAACACAGCTCCATCTCTGAGTAATCTCTACTCTTGTGTCGTGTGAACAGCACAATAACACACCTCAGAGGTTACTCTTGTGTCGTGTGTACAGAACAATAACACACCTCAGAGGTTACTCTTGTGTCGTGTGTACAGAACAATAACACATCTCCGTCTCTGAGTAATCTCTACTCTTGTGTCGTGTGAACAGAACAATAACACACCTCAGAGATTACTCTTGTGTCGTGTGTACAGCACAATAACACACCTTAGAGATTACTCTTGTGTCGTGTGAACAGAACAATAACACACCTCAGAGATTACTCTTGTGTCGTGTGTACAGCACAATAACACAGCTCCATCTCTGAGTAATCTCTACTCTTGTGTCGTGTGTACAGAACAATAACACAGCTCCATCTCTGAGTAATCTCTACTCTTGTGTCGTGTGAACAGAACAATAACACAGCTCCGTCTCTGAGTAATCTCTACTCTTGTGTCGTGTGAACAGAACAATAACACAGCTCCGTCTCTGAGTAATCTCTACTCTTGTGTCGTGTGAACAGAACAATAACACAGCTCCATCTCTGAGTAATCTCTACTGTATTGTGTGAACAGAACAATAACACACCTCAGAGGTTACTCTTGTGTCGTGTGAACAGAACAAGAACACACCTCAGAGGTTACTCTTGTGTCGTGTGAACAGAACAAGAACACACCTCAGAGATTACTCTTGTGTCGTGTGAACAGAACAAGAACACACCTCAGAGATTACTCTTGTGTCGTGTGAACAGAACAAGAACACACCTCAGAGATTACTCTTGTGTCGTGTGAACAGAACAAGAACACACCTCAGAGATTACTCTTGTGTCGTGTGTACAGCACAATAACACACCTCAATCTCTGAGTAATCTCTACTCTTGTGTCGTGTGAACAGAACAATAACACACCTCAGAGATTACTCTTGTGTCGTGTGAATAGAACAATAACACAGCTCCGTCTCTGAGGTGTGTTATCGTGACACGCATGGCGCTGTCGAGCCGGGGACAGCCGTGCTCTCTCTGGCTGCTCGCTGTGGCAACAGGGCCAAGCCACAAACGGCTGCACAGGGTCACGTGACAGGAAGTACTGTGTGCTCCTGAGTGGAGGCTGGGTAGGAACATGGCCATGTTTGGATGTGTGTACACACACACACAGACAAACACACACACACACACACGGCACCTGTGTGTCTAGGGAAGGTCTGAAAGCAGAACCACGTAGCTGACTGTCTATTTGGAGCAACCTGAAACAATGTGAAAGATCACAGATATACAAATTACAGATCCACTGGTAGAGGTTCGTATCTGCACGTGTAGACTGTGAAAGATCACACAGATAGAACAGATCCACTTGTAGAGGGTCGTATCTGCACGTGTAGACTGTGATCACTGCTGTCTTCAATGTTTGTGACTTAGTTGTTGTAAAAAGCTAACCAATGCAATAAAATAAATGTTCTGCACAGTCAGAGGTGAGACTGGGTGTGTGTCTGCACAGTCAGAGGTGAGACTGGGTGTGTGTGTGGGTGCGTATTTCACGAGAATCTGTGTCTTCAGTGTAAAAAGAGGAAGGACTGGATGTGCATTTTGGATTTAGATTATGCCTTCAGTGTGTGTGTCCGTGTGTGTGTGTGTGTGTGTGTGTGTGTGTGTGTGTGTGAGAGAGTGAGTGTCTCTCCCTTTCACTCACATTCATAAATACAGTGTGTGTGTGTGTGTGTGTGTGTGTGTGTGTGTGTGTGTGTGTGTGTGTGTGTGTGTGTGTGTGTGTGTGTGTGTGTGTGTGTGTGTGTGTGTGTGTGTGTGTGTGTGTGTGTGTGTGTGTGTGTGTGTGTATGTGTGTGTGTGTGTGTGTGTGTGTGTGTGTGTCTTACCGTTTCTCCAGGCAGGGGTCTGAGTTTGCCCTCGGCGGCCGAGGCCTTGGCCTCCCGCATGTCCTTCTCCAGGCCGCGCACCAGGGCCAGCGCGTTATCCAGCTCCAGCGGCCCGCACGCCTCCTGAGCCTAGACCACCGGAGCCCAAGCACATCATATCAACAGGAAGTGAGAGGAGGAAGGATGGACAGACGGACAGACAGCACGCGGGGGGGGGGGGGGGGGCAGAGACCAAAACATGTGAGCACAACACAGGCTGAGAGACTCAAGCGGTTCCAAGAGGCGACACACCAATGGGACGCACCAATGGGACGCACCAATGGGACGCACCAATGGAACGCTTACACGAGGAAGGAATGTCAGAAAGGAGAATGGTCATCCTCCTGATGATGATGATGTGAGATACTATATTACAACATAATTTGACATGTGTAATATTTTTAAAACATTAAATCTTTTTTTAGTGTTAGAAAATCTGACTTCAGCTGAAAACATCTCTTGGAATCCCCGAACTCTCCCAAGTCCATGTAAGGGCTGAGTAGAGACCGCTGGCACCGGCACACTCCCTGGTTTTTGTTTTTTTTGGTCATTTTTTATTCATTCCAGTCTAGCACCTGATTAACAGTGTAATTTAAGAAGATTGCTTCAACAAATTAACATTATTACCCCCTCTTGATTAATAAACCACTACCTCTTCTTGATTACTAAACCATGCCCCTGGAAACAACTTTCACTCACTCACTCACTCTCTCACACTCACTCTCTCTCACACTCACTCTCTCTCACACTCACTCTCTCACACTCACTCTCTCACACTCACTCACTCACTCACCTCACACTCACGCTCACACTCTCTGCCCACTGGCTTACCTTCTGGGCGGCGGTGCGGAGCTCTGCCAGGGCGCTGGCCAGGTTCTTGGCGCACTGGCTGAGCTGCATGGCGGAGGCCTGGTCGCCGATGGTGGGCACGGTGGCCTTGGCTGCAGTCACCATCTTGGCACCAGGCTGTTGGCAAAAGGCAAGGGTTACAGATGCCGCTAGTTAACCTGCCATGACGCGTACATGCGTGTGTGTGTGTGTGTGCGTGCACGTGTGTGTGTGTGCGTGCATGTGTGCGTGCGTGCGTGCATGCACTTTATGTTAACCACAGGACTAAACAAAAAATGATAACTAACCATACATTTGCTTCTCCATCTGAATGCATTAGGCTACCTTTCTAACCCTCTAGTACAGGAGAACTACTTAAACTGTTGCACAGTCAGGCCATTTTAAAATTGGTATCTAGGATGTTCTTCCCTCCCATGCACTGCAGTCAGTCATACTGCCAACTCCGAGCGAGTTCTTTCTTCTCCATATGGAGTTTGATGTCGAGGAGCACTTAACATTTCTCTCTCATACTAAAGTCCATTTTCAGATGTTGGCTTGGTGCTTGGAATGGCAAGCATGCTGAACAGACCATGTCAAGTGCAGGGTCTCCCGACATGACATGCAGGCCCAGATGAGATGTTATTCTAAGCAGTCAGCCACTTGAGAATACTGCTGGCTACCTCTGAAACCACACTGTTGAACTATTGAATAGGATTTTGTAGCACTACCAATGGACTGCATGTTCTTCCCTCTCTATGGTATATATACACTGAGCAAAACCACGCCATTCTATTCTATTTCTGTCACCACTTCCTCACCTTGGCTACAGTGCTGAAGACAACCAAAGGAACTACGAAAGTAAAAGCGGTCTTGTGGTTGGGCTACTGACCTACAACCCTGCAAGCCCAACACTGACGGTGAACACTGACACTGGGGGTCAGTGGTGGAGGTCAGTGGTGGGGATCAATGATGGTGATCAATGGTGGTGGGGATCAGTGATGGTGATCAATGATGGTGATCGGTGATCAGTGATCAATGATGGGGCAGTGGGTGCTGGTGATCAGTGATCAATGATGGTGATCGGTGATCAATGATGGTGATCAATGGTGGGGGTCAGTGGGTGATGGTGATCAGTGATGGGGCAGTGGGTGGTGGGGCAGTGGGCGGCATTACCTGTAGGAAGTTCTGGCCGGCTCCGATGAGGGTGAGCTGGGCACTAGGGCTGTCGGGCTGGGACTGACTGCCTCTCACTCCCTGGACCAGCATAGGGATCTGGTCAGCCACCACCTGAGACACGGAGCACCGGAGAAGAGAAGAGAAGAGAAGAGAAGAGAAGACAAGAGAAGAGAAGAGAGGGACAGAGAGGAGAAGAGAAGAGAAGACAAGAGAAGAGAAGAGAGGGACAGAGAGAACCGGAGAAGACAAGAGAAGAGAGAAGTTGGCAGCTGGATGAATTCCACTGGCCCAGTGTTGGATAAGGGGATTTTTGTTTGTTTTGATTTTGTTTGTTTACACTGAGCAGATGTGTTTACTCTGCATTTTATATGTCCGTTTGGATTCAAATCCACGCCCTTGATAACATTAGCATTCTACTCTGCCATAACGCCTAAAGCAAGTACCTAATCAACACACGTATGGCTGTACATTTCTAACCTAATACTTAGCTCATGAGAATCTCTGTGGCTTCTTTTGAGGATCATGTCTTGTTTAAGCAAGTTAATAACCACATTTGTTTTAAAAGTGATGTTCTTTCCCCATCCGTTTTCTCACAGCTAAGCTAAGGGGGCGGGAGGGGGCGTTGGGGCGGGGCC
>NC_045163.1:26990030-26995030 GCF_900700415.2 Clupea harengus | reverse complement strand
GAGATGTGCTCAGTCGTCCATTTTCAAAAAAAGACTCGCTCTGGAGCTGAGCCAGCGTCTCGTAACCTGAGGCCATCTTTCTTTCACTCTCCGGTGGCACTTTAATTCCAGTGTTCCACAACTCAGGCCAAAAGGGGCCGTGTCTGTTTTTATACGTCTCAGGAGTCTAATGTCTGTAGATTAATACATTATTACAAAATGTGAGTTCTTTGAAGTCTTGCACCATGTGTTGAATTAACTCACTTTTAATTAAGGGACCCTTATCATCATTCTATGGACATCCACAGGCACTTCATTAAGCACAACTGTCTGATGAAATAAACCCAAATTAGGCTGTTTTGAACTTCCAATGTTTTCAAAATCAGCAAGGCAAAATTGTGTCCATTCTATGGCAAGCAGCACATTAATCATTAAACCTTTTTCTCTTGCCTCTCTCGGGGATACTGAGTACCTGTGGATGTACAGTACGAGGGTAAACAGCCCAGAGAGACCCAACTACGGTCCCAGCCTCAGGAGAGCCAATCAAGAGGCCCAGAGGCTGGAGAGTCTCGTAGGAGAGGAGAGTTACTAGGACACAGTCGGCACGGTGATTTCCCCACGGTTACTCCCAAATTACAAGAGGAATGCCCAAGTGCTCCAATTCCTGAGAAGTTGTTTAGGTGCAAAGCTTAATTGCAAGTAATTCCAATCCTTATAGCATCTTAATTAGGCATAGATTAAAAGTTGCAGGACGTTTTGCACATAAACGCAGGGAGAGAGCATAGGAGCATGATGTGTATACCTATAGAGAATTTGCTGTAATTGATCTTAGAGCCATTAGTATGATCTTCCATTCAGAGAGATTTGCGGTTCTTTGACAGTCGTTTGTTTGTTTGTTTGTTTGTTTGTTTCTGTTACCAGCATTTGACCCCTACTGAGGGTCGTCCGCCTGGAACCCCTGAAAGCTCCGTTACCTAGGAACTGGGTGCCGCCACCACAGGGGAAAGAGTTCTGGGTTATGGCAACATGACATGCGTTTCTCATCTCAACCTACAACTACATAGTCACACACACACACACACACCATTTTGAGTCCTCCTAAACACATTACATTACACACCTAAGGGACATTGTAATATTTTCGTCACTAAAGTATATTTATCAACGAATGAATCAAGATAGAAAACAGTAAGTCATATATAACCAGTGTCAAACTTAGAGAGGTGTGTGTGTGTGTGTGTGTGTGTGTGTGTGTGTGTGTGTGTGTGTGAGATCCACCTGGAATCGTGGGTCTGTGTCGCTCTCTCCGATGTGCTGCAGCAGCTCCCCGCTGGCCTGGCCCACGTTGCCGGCCGCCTGCAGGAGGATCTGGCGGGGCTGATGGGACCAAAACACAAACAAAAATCAACAATCAACAAAACTACAGACCAACACAGGTTTGACATGCCTTCAAGGATATGACTTTTCAAAATGAATCACTGATAACCATTTCATCAACAGCACCAGTTTGGATACTCAGCCAAGCTTAGTCCAAACTCTGTCAAGCTCAGTCAAAATATCCCATTATTTTGACAGGGGCAGTGGGCTGTGGGTTTCATTGTGGTTTGGGCAGTCTCCGAGTCCAGGCACAGAATGACCCCAACATCGCCACGGCAACTAGAGGCCTGCACTGCGGTATTTTTTTGTAATTCTTATTGAATTCTTTAGCGATGGTACTTCAGGTACTGTGATGTCCTATGTAACTGCCCTGGACGTTCCCATTTCTAAAGCGTGTAAAAAAACACACAGAACAGCGCTGTCTCAGCAGGGGCTCTCGAGGGCTGCACACAGCATCCAGCTGACAGCCGCTTCAACCACACTGCGTGCACCATCTGATACCCTGTGGCGTAGCCGTCCTTAGTCTAAACACACACACACACACACACACCCACCCACACACACACCGTCCTTAGTCTAAACTGTGGACTTGGCTATTAACTCGATTCAGATGGACATCGCTGGTTAGATTTTAAACCGGGGGGAGCTCCTCTGGTGGGTTTGTCTGAGGATGATTGACAGCTCTCTTCCGTTTAAATAATTTACAGCCAGCCGGGTGCAACCTGACATGAGGTATGGTACCGTGAAGAAGAGGAGTTTATCTCCGCTGGTGTTGCTTTGCAAATAAATCCTTGACCTTGGCAACAGCCAGCGGCCTTGTCTAGTTTTAAAGCTGCAGGAGCCACCCTTCACAACATAAAGCTGGGCTTTTGGTATGAGGAGGACATCTCTGCATCTCTGCATCTCTAACTGGGTGTCTGCAGCATGAGGAGGACATCTCTGCATCTCTAACTGGTGTCTGCAGCATGACGAGGACATCTCTGCATCTCTAACTCTCTAACTGGTGTCTGCATGAGGAGGACATCTCTGCATCTCTAACTCTCTAACTGGTGTCTGCATGAGGAGGACATCTCTGCATCTCTAACTCTCTAACTGGTGTCTGCAGCATGTCAGACATCTCTGCATCTCTAACTGGGTGTCTGCAGCATGAGGAGGACATCTCTAACTCTCTGCATCTCTAACTGGGTGTCTGCAGCATGAGGAGGACATCTCTGCATCTCTAACTGGGTGTCTGCAGCATGTCAGACATCTCTAACTCTCTGCATCTCTAACTGGGTGTGTGCAGCATGTCAGACATCTGTCTTCCACTGTTTCACCTCCCCAGAGATCTGAGCCCCTGACCCTGGACCTGCTTGCCCTCATGTTGCACCGTTTGACCTGAGAGGGAAGGGGCACCTATCCATCACTAGCCCCCCCCTCCCTGGAGGGCCCCCCATGGAGTCCCCCCCACCCCCACTCCCCACCCCTGGAGGCCTACCTCGGCGTTGGCAGGCTGGGCGGTCTTCAGCATGTCGGAGACGGCGCAGGCCAGGTTCTTGGCGGCGCCCAGGAGCTGCTGCCCGTTGGCGCCCTCGTCCTCCATGAGCGCGGCGAGCAGCTTCACGCCCTTGGACATCTCCGTCAGGTTGGAGGAGATGGTGGTCACGGCGCAGCCCACCGCCGTGTAGTCGGTCTCCGCCGGGTCACCTGGGAATGGGGAGCAGTGCAGCACAGCACATCAATAGATGCTTAAAAGTAGCGCAAGGACCACCTTTATCTTACAACGGTCCCCCCCCCCCCCCCCCCCTCTGTATATCTGTTATCTGTATCTGTTCAACTCATTCATCTCAATAGCCACACTGCAATTCATGGACATAACATACTCATTTATCTTCAAACTTAAAGAGTTTCGACAAATATAACATCGCAAAATATTCAGACAGATCTACCTCACTGATAAAACATTGATCTGAAACAACACAATATGGATGACACAGACACATCAACCAGGGGCTTCCACAAGCAGGCCCCACGGTGTCACCTGCAGTGAGGTTGACCATGGAGGTGTCAGTTAAAGAGGCTCACCTGCAGTCAGGTTGACCATGTCAGTTAAATAGGCTCACCTGCGGTAAGGTTGACCATGGAGGCTGTTCCAGCAGTAATGGCGTCCACTTGGGAGTGGATCTCGTGCTTGGACTCGTCCATCTTGTTCTTACGCCAAGCTTGTGAGGCCTGAGAGACGAGCAGGAAGAGAGACAGAAGACATTACCCCCACAGAAACAGGAAGAGAGACAGAAGACATTACCCCCACAGAAACAGGAAGAGAGACAGAAGACATTACCCCCACAGAAACGTGGAGTTACATAATGGTCTTCATGGTCTTGGGTTCTTGTCCATCAACACGATAGTATTTTATTCCAAGTCAAAATATCCCATTACGACCACAAAAGCACAACCATGGTGGTCTAAGTTCACCACCAAACAAAACAAGCCTTTCCTTTTGGCCTCGAAGAGCAGAGATGAAAGACTCTGAAAGACTATTACTGTCACTGAAATAATGAACACCGGGGCCACCGTAGTGAGAGATACAACAGAAGTCTACAACATGGTAGCCTGAGCACAGAAAACGTAAAAAACTTGAGCATAAATACATCTGAAGAGAGAGCTGTGGAGGGTACGGACTGACACACACGGCTTACTACATATTGAAATGACACACACGGCTTACTACATATTGAAATGACATACGGCTTACTACATATTGAAATGACACACACGGCTTACTACATATTGAAATGACACACGGCTTACTACATATTGAAATCACACACGGCTTACTACATATTGAAATCACACACGGCTTACTACATATTGAAATCACACACGGCTTACTACATATTGAAATCACACACGGCTTACTACATATTGAAATCACACACGGCTTACTACATATTGAAATCACACACGGCTTACTACATATTGAAATCACACACGGCTTACTACATATTGAAATCACACACGGCTTACTACATATTGAAATCAACACACGGCTTACTACATATTGAAATCACACACGGCTTACTACATATTGAAATCACACACGGCTTACTACATATTGAAATCACACACGGCTTACTACATATTGAAATCACACACGGCTTACTACATATTGAAATCACACACACGGCTTACTACATATTGAAATCACACACGGCTTACTACATATTGAAATCTGTAAAATGCTGAAACATGCAGTATTAGGCTACGGCTCAGTGTAGCGACAGCCCTGAAGGGCACGGAGAAGTGTGTGTGAGATGGAGAAGGAAGTGTGTGTGAGGTGGAGAAGGAAGTGTGTGTGAGGTGGAGAAGTGTGTGTGTGAGGTGGAGAAGTGTGTGTGAGGTGGAGAAGTGTGTGTGAGATGGAGAAGTGTGTGTGAGGTGGAGAAGTGTGTGTGAGGTGGAGAAGTGTGTGTGAGGTGGAGAAGTGTGTGTGAGGTGGAGAAGTGTGTGTGTGAGGTGGAGAAGTGTGTGTGAGGTGGAGAAGGAAGTGTGTGTGAGGTGGAGAAGTGTGTGTGTGAGGTGGAGAAGTGTGTGTGAGGTGGAGAAGGAAGTGTGTGTGAGGTGGAGAAGTGTGTGTGAGGTGGAGAAGTGTGTGTGTGAGGTGG
>NC_045163.1:26975030-26982530 GCF_900700415.2 Clupea harengus | reverse complement strand
GGTGACGATTATCTGTAGTATAGACGTACTTATTTCACCATCACGCTCAACTCAACGTTTTTGTTATCAATAGCCAAATGAGGGGCACAATATATATTGATCACCGTGTTTTCACTCTAAATCATTTTATAATGTTGTCGGGTCATAGTGATGGTATATTTCATTTTGTTTTTCTGTTATGTTTCGGTTGTTTCCTTACCTTGACCAAGAAGAAGGACACTCCGTAGGTCTTGAGAGAGCGGGCCAGTTTGACATAGCTGACTTTGGCCTCGATCTCAGTCATGTTCTGGCAGTTCTTGTGGGCCTGTTATTTAAAAAAAATATGCAATATTTTCTTCACACAACTGTTCCAGCACGGACAGACCGCTGAGGACCAACGATGTGGCTTTAAAACAATCATTTAGCAATGCAAGCATACACAGACCCTCCCTGTCATATTTCCAAACATACAAAAACGATTTAGTTTCAGCTGTGACATTGTTATAAAAGCTGAGGCCTAGTTCCCAGTGCTTTGATGTGGGCTTTCCATAGCTTCGGCCATTTTAAACTGAGGTTGACCTTGGGACGGGACGGGACACAGTGGGAGCAACACATTGGTGCTCCAAATGTTTCAGATTTGCCTTCATGCTGGGTCATGTGTTTCTAGTCTGGGAGCTCAGGCTCTGCCACAGCCACAGCCACGGAGGAGAGGAGCTAAATACATATGAACTGGGAGCGACCTCAGTGGGACACACACACTACAGGCCACATTTACAGTCTCAAACACACACACACACAGACACAGACACAGACACAGACACAGACACAGACACAGACGTGTGTGAACAAACATATGCATGAACACACACGCACACACACACGCATGAATGAATGAACACATGCACTTAGACACACACACGTGTGTGTGAACAAACACATGCACGCACAAACCACAAACCACACACACACACACACACACACACACACAGTCCCTTACCTGGAAGATCTTTTTCTCGCCTTTGTTCTTGATGTATTCTTTTGGAAGGAACTCTTTCAGGCTGGAAAGCAGAACAGAACGAACTCAGAGACACCTTCACATGACTCCACCGACACCAGAGCTCAGTGCGGCCACATTCATACGTGCTTCGACCCCGACTGGATATGTTCAGCGGTGCTAAAAAACAATACTGTAGCCCTGTGAACCCAACATGAACTCACGGCATCTGCTGTTACACTTGGCCCGGCGCAGTCTTATGGTATAGGCTAACACACTTGGCTCGGCGCAGTCTTATGGTATAGGCTAACACACTTGGCTCGGCGCAGTCTTATTGTATAAACTAACTAAAGGTTTGGCACAGGATCAGCTACTAACATTTCAAGTCAATCACGGAGAAGATGAGAAACGTTAGAAAGATGGAGAGAGGGAGGGAGGGAGAGAGAGAGAGAGAGAGAGAGAGAGAGAGAGAGAGAGAGAGAGAGAGGGAGAGGGAGAGATGTAGAGAAAGAAAGAAGGAGAGGGAGAGAGAGGGAGAGAGAGAGAAAGATGGAGAGAGAGAGAGGGAGATAAAGAAAGAAGGAGAGAGAGAGGGCAGGAAAGGGTGAGAGAAATGGAGGAGGAGAAGCGCTCCTTACTCCAGGAACCCTGGCTTGTGCTTGGTCTCGTTGTGGTCCCCAAACTGGATCTGGCACTGGAACCCGGCGAAGTCGCAGGCCTTGTCGAAGGAGACGGGGTGCGAGCCGTTCAGGATGTCATCACGAGCCTGGAGCCCAGAGAAGTCAAGCCAAGGTGGAAAATGGACAAATTAGCAGCTTTTTATTCCAATTTCATGCACTTGAATTGAGCTGAGATTAAAAAGGAGTTCAACATGCATACTAACAGCACGACTACGAGTAGAAATATCACCACTGTATCACTCTCCCACAGCGATGGTTACAGGCAAAATGCGAAAAAGACCTCACATATAATGCTATAACTACATACGATTTAAATCAACATACTATGCTTATACAATATGTTGCTTATCAAACTCTTTTGATAAACATCTGAGACTGAGATGAGTAAATAAAGTGCCACCCAGGACCAGGTTATCCAGAAATATGAAGAGACGCAAGAGCATACACTTGGCTCACGCGTTTTAATACCCTTCGTTCCCATAATGATACGTTTACATATTAAGATATCAGCAGCCGCCCACGTCCAGAGTCCACACGGGCCCCTGAAACCTAATCTGTCTCCGCTCCGCTCCGCTCCGCTCCGCTCCCGTTCTCTCTGGCCGCTCCTGTGTCTGCAGGGGAGCCTGGTGAGATGTAAACAGGGCCGGTGTGAGCCGATCCTGCGCTGCTTGTGTTGGCCTGCCGAGGCGCGCGCGTCCAGCTGTGTTTGTGCTGGAGAGATCACTCGGGCGCGGAACAATACAGACGCCCCCCCCCGGCCCGGCCCGGGCCGGACCACACGGACAGGGGCAGAACCAGGGCAGGACCGGCGTGGCGCAAGCAACAGCTTCCAGAAGCACTCAGAAGCAGCGGAGCGCCAATCACCCAGGGTTAGACCCGGATACCGTCCAACGCAATGGATTCAGAACTATGGAGGCAATCACCCAGGGTTAGACCCGGATACCATCCAACGCAATGGATTCAGAACTATGGAGGCAATCACCCAGGGTTAGACCCGGATACCGTCCAACGCAATGGATTCAGAACTATGGAGGCATTTTACTTTCAATTCATTCATGACTCAATCTTCCTCAATCAGTACATTGCCACTACAGAAAGTGTCGACTGAAAGTGTGACATTTTAAAACACGACTGAAAGTCACATCACTAAAGCCACTTGGCCGATCTCTTCTAGTAAGGAGCAGTGACCTTCAGGTTTTCTCACAGGAAATATCCATATCTCCCGTCATGGGAGAGGTCACACACACACACACCCTGACCCTGAGGCTGCAAAGATATAACACTGACGGACAGCACAGGGGGGGGGGGGGGGTTCCTTTACAGAGCATCATACAGATCAACCTCTTGAAACTTTAACACTGCCTGCTATCAGCGTGAGGCTAGGATCAATCTCCCACAATCTCCCAGGCCCAACC
The DNA here is from genome assembly GCF_900700415.2 of Clupea harengus. NCBI lineage: Eukaryota > Metazoa > Chordata > Actinopteri > Clupeiformes > Clupeidae > Clupea > Clupea harengus. The sequence continues at coordinate 26,979,462 of NC_045163.1, read as the reverse complement.
CCTACCCTCTCATCTCATCTCCCTCTCTTGCACTCCCCACTAACTGCTGCTATGGCGATAAGCTATGACATCACTGCCTATGTATGATTGATGTTCGGGGGCCCCGGTCTCTGGTGTCTGGCCCAGGGAGATGGAGAGGCTGGATCGCCATGGAGACGGAGGGGCGTGGGTACCTGCACGTAGAGCAGGTTCAGCTGCACGGGGTCCCTGGAGTCCACGTTCTGGTCGGAGTAGAAGAACTTCCTCCTGAGGAGCAGCATCTCCGTCTCCTCGATGCCCTGCTCACGCAGCGTCCGCCCGTGATCCAGCCAGTTCACTGTGGGAACACACACACACACACACACACACACACACACACACACACACACACACACACACACACACACACACACACACACACACACACACACACACACACACACACACACACACACACACACACACACACAGCAATTCAGAAAACAGCTGAGCCAAGACAATAAAGCCATTACTTCCCAATAGTACATGTAAGTTAAGGTTTAGCTCTTAGTTTCATGTAAAACAATGCAAGCCTGTGCTTTCCCCTACTCCCTCCTCCCCTGTAGAAATAGTGAAAATGATCATTTTCATTTAGCCAAACCAGTAACCATACAGTGCTGTGGAGCACTCAAACTCACAACTGGAACGTTTCATGATAAAAAGCGACATCCAGCTGTGCCTTTTATAGTAATCAAAGAGCAGATTTCGGGGTTGGGGACTGACTGGGACACTTTTTTTGATTTGACCTTTGACCTGACCTTGCGCTGCCGAGTGCATGGGAAACCTAGAGCGGGGCGGGGCTCTACTCACACTCGTCGTCCGTGTGGAGCTTCTGCTTGAGCTTCTCCATCTTCTTGTCGTCCCTCATGGCCGTCTTGTCCCTCTTCAGCGTCCCCATGGTCTCCTCCTTCTTCTCCTCCACCACGTCGTGCACCAGCGAGTACTCGTCGTAGTTTGTGATGCCTGCCCAAAAAAAAAAATGCAACAACAGTCTGTAAATAGTGGCTCCTACAGGGATTTAAATCATCTCAAAATATAGTCTGGTTCCTTAGACCCAGAGGTTTCTCAGTCCCTGTTTCCTGTAGTTCCCCCCGGCCTGCACTGAAGAACTTCTACAGATCCCTTGCTCCAAACACAACAACTGGTTGAACACAGCCAGTCCACAGCTCTGGTGAAACGTTGTTGATACTTGGGTCTCAACAGCGAAATCAAATGACACCCCTCCCTTCTGTGGAACCTGAAGCAATGTGTTGATTGGCTGGAGCAATTTTAAGCCATTTTGTTGTAAAAAGTTACCAGTGGCTATGCGTGACCCTCAGCGCTGGACTCACCTATCCTTGCACAGATGGTCATGAGCATGTCACGTAAGAGTGAGAGTGTGAATAAGTATAAGAGTGAAAGTAAGCGTATGAGTGAGAGTGAGCGTGAGAGTGAGAGTGAGAGTGAGAGTGTGAGTGTGAGTGTGAGTGTGAGTGTGAGTGTGAGAGTCAGCGCTGGACTCACCTATCCTCGCACAGATGGTCATGAGCATGTCACTGACGATTTTGGAGTCGTCCACCATGACTGTCTTCACGGTCCCGTCCAACATGCGAATCTTCAGGGGTCGCTGTTTCTTCTTGTACTCCAGGGTGTCCTGCCAATGGTAACCATGGTTACTATTAAAGCAGCATTATGGAGTTTTGGTTTAAAGACTAGTGAGCCAACTACCTTAAACAAACATGTTAAACCTTGCAAAACACAACCAACAAGCCTGGCTGACACGGTTCCAATCGTGCTAACATGCTGACTGCAGTCTTTTGGTGACATGGTTGGCGTTGTGCTTTTAAAGCTTTTCTTACATTTCCTCAGGGTTCCACAGAAGTACATGTAACACTTAGCCCGCATGAGTACTGGGAATGGCCGGTGTGTTTATCCGTCTTTCACACGACCGTATACTATCAAAATACTGAATGACTTGAACATGATAGCAAAAGTAGTTGGTTATAAAAACACACATTAAAATGTGCTATATTGTTGCATAGTGTTACTTTAACTCTCTCTGCAATCAGTGGAATGATACTGCGACGATGAGCCAAACGCTTATCTGCTGTGTTCCTTAATAATATTGTAATTAGACTTAAACCTTAATTATATCATACTTAGACTTAAACCTTAATTATATCACATTGAGTGTAGAGAATGCTGTAAAAACAAACTACAAGTGAAACCCTATTCAGTAATTAACTTGTCAGGCTACTTGTGCGAGTCATGAATCAAACACAATCCGTGATGCTGTCATGTATATTTGGAACTCATTATGGGATGGCGGTAATATGACATGTCAGGTCAGGTGATTTCTAGTTGGCTCTATTAAAGAGATCTGGCAGCAGCAGCATCTCCGGTAACGCTTACTCATAACGCCCGGGTTGTGTGTGTGGCTTACAGCAGTTCTATTCTGGGACGTTATCAATCTTTTTACCCAGAATGCCCGGCGGTCACCTAGACCATTACTCAGTCTGTCATCATCCTGGGGGGGTAAGGGGGCTGGCTCAGGTTACAGTTTGAGCGGAGGGGGTGTTGATGTGGTGGGAATGTCATTCATCTGAAGTGGGACACACTCTGAGGCTTCTGGGCCTAAGTCATGTGATGACATGCCTGGTCACCTTGGTGACCTGTTATTTTGTGACCTCACGATGTAGGGGGGGGGGGGGTCGCCAGTGAGATCAGAGCACATGGCCAGTGGCGACAAATACTGGGACACACACACACACACACACACACACACAAAAAACACACACACACACACAAAACACACACACACACAAAACACACACACACACACACACACACAATGCCCTCAAACCTCCTTGCTCCACTCACCCCGTTCCTCAGCATGTAGTAGTCCAGGGCTTTTCCCGCCTCCAGCCAGATGCCCTTCTTGGGGTCCTCGTCAGACAGGAAGAGGCCATAGTCGTTGGCTGTGGGAGAACAGGAGAGCAGAGCCATGGGTGAGATTAGATTCCCCCACACCGGTCACTCACGACACTCACATCTCCCATTCAGAGGCAGACATCATTCATTCCAACATTCATTCCAGTACAGCCTATCCTGTGTAAATACACCTCACTTCCACACTACGGGTGGAATCTGATATTTAGAAAAACTGGAATCACAAAACCTCCAAAATTGGGCATGTTTTCTCTAGAGGCTCTTTGAGTCTTGGATTGAGGAACATGACGTCAATGAATAGTAACATTTTTTTGTTGGAAAAACTTGTAGACGGACACACACATGCTTATGTCATTGATGCCGCTCAAAACACAACAACCTCACGAGCATCACAAGCCCCCCGTTGTCATCATCTTTCCCCCATCCTCCGTGGCACATCAGCACTCAAGCCTTCATTCAGTCCCCCGGGACCTTGGGCTGTGGATCGTGTGCCTGCCTTCCTCCACCGCGCTGGCTTGCCAAGGCTGAGTGGATCCTGCCATTTAAGATGCTGAACATTCCACATGAGCTGTTGCTGTTGCTGTTGGCCATGGGGCAGTCCCCCCCCCCCCTCTCTCTCTCTCTCATAAAAGTGGAAAATTACTCACAGGTTAGGACAGGCATGGAGCCCTGGCTAGCCCAGCAGCCCCAGCAAGCGGTGAGAAACGACTTATACAGCCAGGGGCCTACCAGGCACAGGCACAGGCACGCCCCCTCCACCCAACACCCAACACCCCACACCCCCCCCCACCACCACCACCACCACTCCACAAGTTGTTGGAAAGCATAATATGAATTATACTGACTATCGGTGGATACCTAACCCAGAATATCCCATGAGAAACGATTCCACAGGAGTTGAGGAGACTCCATAGAGGCTGTAAATAATGAAAGAACGAAATCTACAAATGGGATGGGATGGAAATGACTTTTTTCTACATTTCGATTCGTTTGGGTTTGGATCCAGATACACTTAGATCCATCAGACTGCTGAGCAACAGTTGGATAAAGAATGTTGGAAAATCCAGAGACATCGGAGTAGAACGAGATTCTCCGGGGTTAATCCTAGCAATCCTAGCTGACACGTTGCCCAGAAATGACTATCAAGTGCAAACACACACACACACACACACACACACACACACACACACACACACACACACACACACACACACACACACACACACACACACACACACACACACACACACACACACACACACACACACACACACACACACACACACACACACACACACACACACACACAAATTCATGTCTTTCAACATTTTGCATGAAGTAGGCCAAATAATGAAGCTGTATGGTGCCAAACGAGCCGGGTGTCTTTCCAGTGCCGAGTTCAAAGCTAAAAACCCCACCTGACACCACAGGGGAGGCCCCTGAAACGGCCCCTCTCTAGAATAGGGGCCCTCTGGGTGCAGGAGGA
>NC_045163.1:26952530-26972530 GCF_900700415.2 Clupea harengus | reverse complement strand
CAGTATGTCAGCATGTTGGCCACAAGTGTGCCTAGTTCCCCATACGGGAGGGGGTTTCACCGACAGGGACGCTGAAGACTGAAATAGGAAGCACAATAGGAACATGCCAGTGAAACTAAAAAAAAGGACGAGCAAGCAGACTCCACATGTGGTCACGATTGCACATGTGAGGTTTCTTAGAATAACTCAAACATTTCCCTGTTCCATACTGACCGGTCTCTGCCTTCTCAACCCGCCCACCCACCCACGCACTTACACACGCAAACAAATACACACACACACACAAACACACCCACTCACGCAAACAAACACCCACACACACACACACTCACGAAACACACACACACAAACACACCCACTCACGCAAACAAACACCCACACACACACACACCCACTCACGCAAACAAACACCCACACTCACGAAAAACACACACACACAAATACACAAATCACCCATGGTCTACAGGATGTGGCCTCAAGTCAAGCGAAAGAATGCTGGCCAAGGCACAAACACAACAGTCAGGGATGGGCTCCAGGATGAGAAACAAACAATGGCCTTGAGCACTCGTACTCATCGACTAAAACCGATACTAAGTACTGCTGATCGCACTCCTACTCATCGACTAAAACCGATACTAAGTACTGCTGATCATACTCGTACTCGTTGACTATGTTGCACAAACGCATCACGTGTAGTTTTACCGCACTATGTTAAAGTACAGCGGCCGTTTGCCTTTACAAACACTTCAAGACTTCAAAAGGGGAGACTAAATGAAGCTGTGAGTGTGTGTGAAAGTAACACTATGCAACAATTTCACACTTTTTGAGCTTTGGTTTTATAGGCAACTAGTTTTGGTACCATCCTCAAATCCATTTTGATAGCATATGGTCATGTGAAGGACAGATAAACACCTGTGTCTTTCCCACTAGCCATCCAGGATAGGCACTATGTAGTTCTGTGTTTTCTGGCTAGAACACCTTGCAAAAATGGAGGAAAAGCTTGCACAGTATGACATTGCCAGCTATACTGCCAAAAGACACCAGTTAATGTGTTGGCAAGCTTCTATCAGTGTCAACTGGACTGTGGTGTTTGCAAGGTTTTTGCATGCCTTTTAGGTAGTTAGCGTGCTAGTTTTGGAACAGAACTCCTTATTGCTACTTTAAAATGACTTATGCTCTGCAGCAAAGCATGAAGAATAACTGTGAATCATTGACCTGCAATTCTGAGGTGTTATTTATTTATATACTGTGTGTATGTATGTGTGTGTGTGTGTGTGTGTGTGTGTGTGTGTGTGTGTGTGTGTGTGTGTGTGTGTGTGTGTGTGTGTGTGTATATATATATATAGATAGATAGACAGGGCTATATAGAGGGCAGAGAATGCATGCATGTTTGACTGCATAGTTTGTTAAGAGAACAACACATCAACTCCACTCCCATTCAGCTGAGAGCCGTCTCAGATATGCCACCACAGTCCAACATGCTGGTGTGAACGGAGACTTTTACGATGTTTTGGTTACTTCCCATTTGAATTAAAATGGCTGGATTTAAAACCAGAGGCATTCCCCATAAAACATGTCTAAAAACAAGGGGGGGGGGGGGTTGGGTGGCGGCGGGGGGCAAGTCCTTGAAAACACATTTATTTTGTCCAGCCAAAAGCCACCACAACATATGGAGCAGCCATCCAGCTCAGCCTTCCTTACAAGATACTCCTAAAGAGTGAGGTTAACCAGAGTGTTTAGCATCCTTCAACAACATTGTGGATGCGTGATGGGACGATCGATCCACAGCATACACAAAAACTCATATCAAACGATACACGCCTGCAGTGTGTTTCCAGCACGTAAATCAAGGCTGGAGCCAGAGGTAATGTTCATTCAAAAGGAACAACTGATTTTAATCGGAGGTGTCCAAAGAGATCAGAGATCATCGTGTGTGTGTGAATGCCAGACGCAGGGACGGATTGGTTCAGATTCCAGGCTGCATTTGTGCAAGAGTGGACAAGAGTGGGCAAGAGTGGACAAGAGTGGACGCCTCCAGCAGTCTGATCTTGAACAAGCCCATGGGGATCTCTCCTCGCGCTCAGTGACTGCTGGTGTGGTCCTGCAGGGCATTCAGCCTGGCTCTCACATGGCCTGAGGACTATGTGGAGGGAGTGAGGGGGGGGGGGGGGGGGGGTGTTCCTGGCAGCATTCCAGACCCCCTGATCATCAGTCTACAGTTTGGGGGGGGGGCTGCTTTAATAGCAGGCTTTTGACATCGCCTTTTTGGCTGCAGGGTTTAAGAGGTCCCTGTGGCGTGTGGGAGAGAGAGAAAGAGAAAGAGAAAGAGAGAGAGAACCCTGGTCGGGAAAAAAAACAAGGTCGAGCTTAGGATGAAAATAAAACAGACACCTACCACAAAGCCCAGTGTGTGTGTGTGTGTGTGTGTGTGTGTGTGTGGTCACTCAAGAGGAGTCACGTGGCAGCTGCCCAGAGCGTCGCACTACTTTTACTTCATGCACTTGCATTGTCCGCCCCGTCCCATGACTTTAAGTCTATCTTTTTGGAGAGTTTTTGTTCTTAAACTACAGCAAGAAATAAACCACGTTTTACATAAACCAACGTGCAATGATTTTTTTATGCATGGCATATTTTCATAGCAGCAAGCACAAGCGGCACTGAAAAATCAATTTATTGTAAGAGTCTACCTGTGGGATTTTGCAGGCGTGAATGGGACAAACGGGAAAGATGCGGGCGGGAATGGGACAAACGGGAAAGATGCGGGCGGGAGCAATGACTCGTGGGAGTGGGACTGAAAACCCATCTCTACCGCAGACTCCCACCCCCTCACAGTCACAGACATGCTCTTTTTTGCATTTCAAAGACCTGCCTCAGCTGTTTGTGGTTGACTGCGACAGGAATTCCAAGCGGATAGGACGAGTCTTTGAAGCCTCATCTGAAAGCCTTTCGTAGTTTGACTCCCGCTTAGACTTGTCCCAAACTCTGCCTGAGATTCGAGGAATGTGCTGATTCCTCGCCTCAAAACAATGAACTAATAAAAATGTCCATCTCTCACATTTCAGTACAACCATCCCACAGCATAGCAGAACAAAAAAAAAAAAAACACCACAGGTACTCTGAACGTTAGAGGATACTGTGGACTTTATCACTGGGCTTGTTGGTATGCCAGTCCTTTTAAAAGGGAGGCATGCTGTTTAAAAGGTCACTACGGAGGTCAAGTGAACGGGGCGCTGCATTTCATGACTCAGTCAGGAAAAGACCAAACTAGACCACAATAAAGGAGTGCCAGACTCAACACATGCTCAATAACACACTTCAAGACAATTTTTCTCCCAAAAACCCCCCAAAAGACATAAAAACCCAAATGTCTCTATCCAAACCTAATATGACTGAGAAGACTTGAAAGGGAAAAATCACCCAACCCTAATTACCTCTGAAGATAAGGAATAATGACGGTCACCGAAAAAAAAAATCCCCTGTCGGCAGAAATTGCAGAAGAGGTGAAAGAAGTCACACTTCCTCTTGAGAGGATTAGCCAGCGAGTGAAGGGAAAAGGCCAGCAGTCTGAGGAGCCCCTATTAACCACAGACCCTTCAACGCAAGGAAACGCAGAACCCTATTAACCACAGACCCTTCAACGCAAGGAACGGCAGAACCCTATTAACCACAGACCCTTCCACGCAAGGAACGGCAGAACCCTATTAACCACAGACCCTTCAACGCAAGGGATGGCAGAACCCTATTAACCACAGACCCTTCCACGCAAGGAACGACAGAACCCTATTAACCACAGACCCTTCAACGCAAGGGATGGCAGAACCCTATTAACCACAGACCCTTCAACGCAAGGAACAGCAGAACCCTATTAACCACAGACCCTTCCACGCAATGAATGGCTGAACCCTAATAACCACAGACCCTTCCACGCAAGGAACGGCAGAACCCTATTAACCACAGACCCTTCAACACAAGGAACGGCAGAACACAGCTGCATGTGGGGAGCTGAGAGCTCGACTGATCTATGATTCCACACGGCATCAGAATGATTAATTTAGTGTGCGAACCACTGAAGCAGGCTGCATAATGGCATTATGTGTGTAACTGCATGGTTGGAGTGCAGTACAATTGTGAAGGGGAGCTGAGCAGCCCATTAGTTATTTGTGGGTGACGTTTTAATGACCGTCCCCCTGACGGCGTACCACCCGTCTATCTTCAGCCGAGGGGAGAGAACGGTGGGAATGGAGCTCTCTCCGCAAACTTCCTGTTTGACACATTTTTTCATGGTAGTTCATGGTTACGTCCCAAACTCAATATTCAACAAAGGTTCGTCTGTCGTCTTGTGCAACGTATGTGAGCAAACAAGTAGATTTCTATGGTAGGTCCTATGTAGCTCAATGTCTTCACAACAATAAAGAAAGTAATGCACACACAACAAATACAACAAACATATTAAGCTGTAGGCGAGCAGATCGTGTGCGACAACGATCAAGAAAGACAGTGATGCCATGTGCATGACGTGCTCCTCAGTCGTCCGAGCGCTGCAGCTGCAGTGGCTTGGTCTTTCCTACTTCTCTTTTGAACACAATGAGCTGTAAGGGGGAGGCCACACTAGCAGGCTGGGGTCGTGGTATAAATAGAGTACTCTTTGGCCCTGGGTGGGCCCAGAAAGGATCTGTTTTTAGGGTCAGCGGACTAAGCCCTACTGCCCAGCACAGCTAAAAACCAAGTCGATTGAAAAAAAAAAAAAAAAAAAAAAAAAAAGGTGCGATAAATAAATGTGTCAGTGGTTTCTGCTCATAGTGGCGATCACCTCACCACACCTCGACCGGGTTCAGATGATTGGGTGAGCGGAGGAGTTGGGGCGAGAGCATGGTGAGTTTCGATTTCTGCTTGAAAGACACGCTTTTAGTCGCTGCGTTTGTGGCCAGACCATTGCACTGAGCATTGAAAACCCAGTGCGACACAGGTGCTGCATTTGACTCGGTGTCAATTGCAGTTCGAGCCACGATTAGTGTGTTTTTAACATGTCACGATTTGAGTAAAGTTCTTTTGCATCTTCACTGTTACCAGTCACTCAGTCAAACAGTGCGGTTGATCTGACCCCACAACATTCTAAAATTCTAAGAACACGAAGACTAAAAGAGAAATGAGAAGCGGTCACGTAGCACAACACTTTTTTTTTTTTTTTTTTAAATCTGTGACATTTAAAAACAACACGTTTAACGGAAGACTTCACAGGTTGTTTAAATTTCACCTCCTGTCCTCAGATAGCAAACTTTTGTCGTTTATAGTCGCACTGAGGTTGCAGACTAAACAAAGGCTTAAACCAACAGCGAATCCAGACAGTTGTGTCATTTTCAGAGGGAAGACCACAAAGCTTGATGGTATTTACAAACCTAATTAAGTGAACATACACCATAGACCTCTGATGACTCTTTCTGGTAAAAACGTAATCAGTGGCTGGTCTGTTCCTCACAGAATGAGCCACCATTTCCACTATTAGAAAGTGAGTAACATTCACTCATACCTCTGGCATGTGGTACTGAGAGCAAAGGTCAGGGGTTAAAATACCGAGAGGCCCGTGAGCACATCCACCTTGCCAATCACAACAACATAAACACATTTTCCGGTGCGTGAAAGGCTAAATGAATGAGAGGGGGTTCTCAGAATGAGATGAGATGGGGCAGAACATCTCTTAAAAAGATACGAGTGTACTGCGGTTCCACCAGCAGGGCATGCAAATTAGCATGCTACGCTAAGTGGCGGCCTCAGGGTGCGTCTGGAGACAGCTGTTGGCTTCGGCTCGCAAAGAGGGCCCCTGACAGCGTCAATTACGTGTTCACACACATATAGCTCAAATGACACACTTGGGTGCTCTTTCAGCCAGGACAAGTCCTCGCCGTTTTTGAACCGACATGCATATTTTAAAGGCTTGTGTTGTCATCATGAAGTCAAGCGCAGGAAGACTCCCACTGAGCAGCAGGTTTCATGGGTTTCCATTCAACAGAAGAGCTCGGCGTGGCAGATTTCCTACCAGGCCAATTAGAGACGTGGGGTGTGGTTTGGGTAATGGTAGAGGAAGAGGAAGTGATGTCAATTGAAATGCTGGAACAATAGCTACAGGTAAAGGTGGGAAAGATGTGGTCAGCTAACTAGATCCAGATCACAGCAGAGGCTCACAGAGGGCCTTCCTTGAAAGAAAAGTTGTAGCCTACAGACTCCAGTTTAAATCTTAGAAGCTCTAATCACTTTCACTATACTTTGGACTGAAAGTCCTTAGTGACAACCTAAACCAAACTAAACTAAACTAAACTAAAACCCAGGCAAGCTTAGCACATCCGACATAGATGTGCATCCGACATAGATGTGACCAATGAAAGCTTGAGCAGGTGAGGGGACAGAACTTTGCAATGGGGATTCAGTAAGATAATATAATATATCTCATTAAAGAGTGCTGTTACCTGATAGAAACTTGTGGTTATGGGAGAGGTCCTCCCGTTTGGAAATGGCAGTCTGGGGTCTCCTCGTTTCACTGCATAGAGAGAGAGAGAAAGAGAAAAGAAATGTAAGTGATATTCAGTGCTTACACAGAGCTTACAATACCGAGTGCCATCTTTCCTTGAGGTATGAAAACTAAATCGAGTCTAGAAGCAACGATCCATCGCGGTGATATCTATACAGGACCACCGCAGACAGCTCAATGAAAATGAAGTCTGCACTGTCTCGTGATCACTGAAAACATCCCCCAGTGATGAGGCACTGCTGATAAATGACTAGCATTAAGGGGATGATGGTTTGGCACACTAAGACTAAGAGGTGAAAAGCTAATGGGGATTACATGTAGAATGCACTCATAAAACTCACACCAGAATAGGTCATCATAAAGGGAGTGTGTGTGTGTGTGAGAGTGTGAGAGTGTGTGAGTGTGTGTGAGTGAGTGAGTAATGTTCAGCTGAGCCGTGTGTAACACTGGGCAGTGTCGGTCTCCGGTACTGCTGCAGACCTGCTGCAGCTAGCTAACTCACTTCCTGGAGGGAGGGGCAGTCACTCGAACGTCACTGGTGTGTAAGAGAGCGGAGTGCCACTTCCTGCACTGACACACACACACACACAGTCTACTCTCTCGCGCTCTCACACACACACACACACTGTTGCATCCAGCTCGTCCTCAGCAGCCTTCTCGGCAACTGATTTCAACATCTAAGCCTTCGACCTCCCTAACTCTTCTCACAGTCTGACTCTGGTTCTTTATTTGGTCACCTGTTGTCAATCAACACCGTCCTCAAACAGTAAACCTCCCCCAGGCTCCCGTGTTATCGCTCATTCCACCCCCTATGAAATAACATCTTGAGCCTGGCGAGGCCTCCGCCACTGCGGCTATTTTCTGCTCAGGTCTCGGTGATTCAAGAGTCAGACAGTCGCTCAGGCCATTCGGAATGCTTTCACAGTAGTGGCGGCAGCACTCTCGCTCTCTCTCTCTCGCTCTCCCTCTCTCTCTCTCTCGCTCTTACTCACTACCTCAGTCAGTCATGATGTCATTTCCTGTCTCGAAAGCCCCTGCAATGCCATAAAAGGGAATTTTAGCTATCTGGAGCCACACAGCGTAGCACACAGCGTAGCACACAGCGCAAGCACTGGCTCTCCCACAGCTGGAGCTCTGCATCCTGTGCAATTAGAGTCGGCAGAGAGGGACAGGAGTGTTTGTTTAGCTCCAGAGAAAAGGGAGGGAATAAAGCAGGGGAATCGTCTAAAGCAAACATGTGCATAATTATAGTAAGAAGGAGTGAAAGAGAGGGATCTGTTCAAAACAAAAAGAGACCCAAAGTTGAATGGTGTAAATGTTTGTCATGACAAAAAAGGACAGAGACAATGCCCAATACTGTGACTTATGAACGGTTTCAGTAAGTGTATTAAGAGCAAGATAACAACTGTCTGGAATGCTTTTCCCACCAGTGGGAATTCCCACTTCTTGAAAAAGAATTTCCACTTTCAAGGCCCCAACTGACTAAATCAGAGTTGCTATCACCACCGATTCCCATGACCATGGCTCCCCAGCGCTGGTGCTGTGCTCTGCAGATCTGCAGAAGAGCACCCAGCTGACCCTTCCTCGAGCTGCACCCAGCCCATCCTGCGTGAGCGAAGAGGAAGTCCAGACCGGAGGCATAATTACCTCCCGGCTTCCACACACAGAAACAACGCGGGGTGGGGGTGGCGGGGAGGGGTGGGGGGTGATCTTCCAAGAACAAAACAGCCCACAAAAGCATTAATGGACTAAACAGGGCGCTCATTCTTTGCCCAGTCTTCTGTTGGGTGCCTCTCTCTGAATACTCCTTTGGGTGCCTCTCTCTGAATACTCCTTTGGGTGAGTTGGTAGGGGGACGGGACGGGACGGGACGGGACGGGGGCGAGTCTGGGGCAGGATGCCCTCCTATAATTAATGTTTTACAATGAATTAAGTTTTTGATACTCTGAATGTCAATCATTATTAATACTTCAATTTGAATTCCTTATTGTGCTCGCTAGACAGCATAAAGAACAACGAGCAAAACAGAAAGAATCATACTTATAGCAGTATAGTGAAAAACAAACAGAATCATACTTATAGCAGTCTAGTGAAAAACAAACAGAATCATACTTATAGCAGTCTAGTGAAAAACAAACAGAATCATACTTATAGCAGTATAGTGAACAACAAACTGAGCGTCTCCAGCAGCCGCAGACAGACAGCATGTCAGACAGGGGTTGGGCAGGGTCGGGTGTTTATGTTTTTATTCCTATCGGTGACTATATGAAAATACAGCAGGCGAAATGCGAGCCCCCCCCCCCTTTTTCACGCCCGGTAACTGTATACAAGCAGGCGCCAGGGTGTGAGCGCTACGCCAGCCCGGACTGGAGGGACGCGCGCAGCGTGGGAGCAGCTAATTAGGCAAGAGAAGGGAAGCCGGTGCTGTAATCAGCATGCAGAGGGCCCCACACACACACACACACACACACACACACACACACACACACACACACACACACACACACACACACACACACACACACACACACACACACACACACAAAGCCCCGCCGGGCCCGGAGGTGTATTACTCCCTATTAGCTGGGGCCTCTGAACACGTCAGGCCCTAATGCGAGGACCCCCGTCCTCTGAACACTTCTGGCAGGCCAAGCAACAGATTCAGTACTGTCGTCATGAGCTTTAATGCAGATTCAGTACTGTTGTCATGAGATGGTCTAAAGGGTTAATGCAGATTCAGTACTGTTGTCATGAGCTTTAATGCAGATTCAGTACTGTTGTCATGAGATGGTCATGAGATGGTCTAAAGATGCAGATTCAGTACTGTTGTCATGAGATGGTCTAAAGGGTTAATGCAGATTCAGTACTGTTGTCATGAGCTCGAAAGGCAAGTTAGCTTTTTCCTGTTTTTGCCTTTCCAGTCATTGAGTGCCTGTAGAATATTATGCAACTATTTAGCTTTGTAGCGTATAGTTATAGATTTTAAAACTTCAAAACTTCAGACGTCAAAAATAGTAAGTAAACAACCTTAACCAACACCCAAGCGTTGTCAGGTTTAGCCTGACGTGGGCAGGAGAGTGGCCAAGTCTTCCCTGATACGCAGGGATAGGAGGGTTGGATGACTGACTTCCTTCCCTCTGAGCTCTTGTCGGGGTAAACGGCCAGCCAACCAGCTGCTAAATCCAGCACTGCCTTAAATCACTTCACGGAAGGCACCAAATTCCACTTACAAAGGGTCATTCTGGGGTCATGAGATAAACAGCCCATCTCCCCCCCCACCCCAAACACACACATACCAAAAGACACTGAATCGACACACAAGACACACATTTAATGAAATAGACACCTTCAATCTGCACCTGCGGCTCCCTGAGTATTTTTTTTTGATACAATGATGTAATGACTCCCTTGCTGCTAAGCAACGGTTAATTAATGACCTTCACTTACTCCATGGAATTAAAACACGATTCCAGCTGCAACAGTCTGGTTGATGAGAATCGTTCATCTTTAAAAGAAAAATCATAGTAGACAAATGGAAAAACATCTTCATCTCACGATGAGGTATTTATTCCAAAGGGAGAGGAGGAGGGAGAGGGAGGGGAGACATCAGTCATTGAACCGGTCAAAGATTATATTTCTCCCAAAAGTAGTTCTCTGAATTGACAGCAGACGGAACCCCCAGAGAAGAACTTGGTTCCCTCAAGGTTCCAGGTCACACCATCGTAACTCAAGGTTCCAGGTTCCAGGTCAGACCATCGTAACTCACCAGTCTCTCGCCAAGTGGCGACCATAAGACATAAGACGTCCACACATCTCGATCAAGTGGCACAACATTAGGCTGGTTTACCACCATCACCATCCGGGTATGCCCACATTTGACTGAAGCGAAACAGAATGGGAGTGTCAGCCTTTTTCCGCCTCATGATTCTCCAAGTCGTGGAAAAATGACTCACTTTGTCAGATTTCTTGCGATCCAGAAGCATAACTGGAGCGTTAAAATAAAAATCATCTGGGGCAGAGAAGACGGTGTGTTTTTGTTACGGTCGCTAGGAAGAATCTCTGACAGCGGCGGCGGCGGCGGCCACTCCCTGAGTGGACAACAGGCCCGCTGCCAAAGGATCATAATAGCCCTGGCCACAGTCACACTGACACAGCCCAACAGAGCCCAAGCCTCAAAGCCCAAAACTACAGGCGCTCCTCCGGAAAAACAAGGTCTGTTCTCCACACAGCAAAGTCCGAGAGCGAAAAGGAAGGAGTCAAAAAGGGAAAGATCCCACAAGGTCAAACCACATTGTGAAATATGGGACCGTGTCCTTGTAAACAATGCAACACTGTCAGACACACATTTTACCTTCACAAACAAGTCAGGCATATCCCAGTGTACGCGCACATGACTTCAGATGTTAAATGTAGCTTTTCAGATCATAGAGTGAACTACTCATCAAGCAATAGCATGTGAAAATGAATCATAAAGAACGTGGTCAAAACTAAACTTGGGTTCTCTGACAGTTTAATTATGTTAAACAGTAGCTACTGAGGTAAGTCTGGAGCTGATTTCAAATGTGCCCTGCTTTACATAATTTGGTCTCATTGGAGCAACTAATCAATAATTGGGCCTTCACATAATGCCACAGAGTGATCTGCATTCAATGACCTGTATGATTTGAATGGTCAAGGTCAGCACACAACATGTAGGGCGTGGTGTTTAACAGCAGGGGGGTCTGGGTGCCGTGGCGATTCATGGAAGGTGCGGTGACAAGGCAACTCCTCTGGACACAGAGACTTGTACAGGAGCACTCCCAGTACATGCCTGCGCTTTCTGCCAGAGATTAGGCAAATCCTCGTAAACGGTAGGGGTGGGGGAAAAAATCGATTTTTCGATTTCTCTCGATTCTCTTTAGAACGATTCTGTCTCGATTCAGAAAAGTTCATAATCGATTTTTTAATTAAAAAAAAAAAAAATAATATTTTTTTTTTTTTTTTTTTTTTTTTTTTTTTTACATATTCATTTTGTGTTGAAATGCAAGCTGCATCGATTATTGCATTGTTCATAGAAAGTCATAATTGTGACAAGGAAAAACTTTTTCTCTAATAAAAAAATAGATCTGTTGATTTATCAAACACAAAGTAGGAAGTGATTTGAGACTCTAAGTAGCAAATTCAAATGTTTTAAAAATTGAGATGCATCGATAACCGTTTTATCGGTTTAGAATTGATAATCGATAATCGGTTTAGAATCGAGAATCGGTTTAGAATCGAATCGTTGACCTCTGAATCGGAATCGAATCGAATCGTGAGGTGCCAAGAGATTCCCACCCCTCGTTAACGGTGTTTGCCACACGGCTGAGAAACCGGCGGCTTAACTCCGTCTGGGAGAAGGACGGCAAAGATCAGTCTGAGGCCGAAACTAATTGAAATTTGTGAGATACTGGTCACTTCAAATACTGGTCACTCACTTCACATACTGGGTGAAGTTCTGCTGTTGAAATGGGGAAGTACTTTCCTCTTAACTTGCAGCTCATAGATATTTAAAAGGACATAAATTATTTTATTATTTTAAAGACCAAAGTTGTGTGCTAATTGAGTGTTGGTGAAAAATCCAAAAATCCAAATAGGGTGGCAGCTGTGTGACATTTTTCTGCGAGTTAAGCGCCATACTCTGTGTATACGCAAACAGACACGCAGACCGACACAAGCACACATGCCCTGCTTATTCCTGCAAGTATATAAACAGAGTCCTGATGACGGCAAACAGGCACGCTATTTGACGATCAGCGCGTCGTAATCTCCACTTTCGCCCGCTCTGTCTACTCATTTCCTGGACCTACTGGCAACTGGGGGATATCACTGGGGGGGGGGGGGGGGGGGGGGGGGGCATCTCTTGCCTCATGCCCTGCTCTATCACTGACCACAGGCGCTGTCATCGCAGGCTCCCTGGAGAGTCTATCTAACCGAGGGGGGGGGGGGCATCTCTTGCCTCATGCCCTGCTCTATCACTGACCACAGGCGGTGTCATCGCAGGCTCCCTGGAGAGTCTATCTAACCGAACTCGAACTCGGTCACAATCAGCTCGCCAAAGCAGGACGCTGCTGATCCCCGCGCCATGAATGTGCTTATTATTGTGACATTATCTCCGCTGGCCAGAGGAGCAGAGCGTAGCCGTCACATCACTTTCACTGGGCTCCGTCACATCAGGACAATCACTTTCACTGGGCTCCGTCACATCAGGACAATCACTTTCACTGGGCTCCGTCACATCAGGACAATCACTTTCACTGGGCTCCGTCACATCAGGGGAAGAGGCACCATTCACTGGGCTCCGTCACATCAGGGGAAGAGACACCATTCACTGGGCTCCGTCACATCAGGGCGAGCGGCACCATTCACTGGGCTCCATCACATCAGGGCAAGAGGCACCATTCACTGGGCTCCGTCACATCAGGGCGAGCGGCACCATTCACTGGGCTCCGTCACATCAGGGGAAGAGGCACCATTCACTGGGCTCCGTCACATCAGGGGAAGAGGCACCATTCACTGGGCTCCATCACATCAGGGCAAGAGGCACCATTCACTGGGCTCCGTCACATCAGGGCGAGCGGCACCATTCACTGGGCTCCGTCACATCAGGGGAAGAGGCACCATTCACTGGGCTCCGTCACATCAGGGGAAGAGGCACCATTCACTGGGCTCCGTCACATCAGGGGAAGAGGCACCATTCACTGGGCTCCGTCACATCAGGACAATCACTTTCACTGGGCTCCGTCACATCAGGGGAAGAGGCACCATTCACTGGGCTCCGTCACATCAGGACAATCACTTTCACTGGGCTCCGTCACATCAGGGGAAGAGGCACCATTCACTGGGCTCCGTCACATCAGGGGAAGAGGCACCATTCACTGGGCTCCGTCACATCAGGGGAAGAGGCACCATTCACTGGGCTCCGTCACATCAGGGGAAGAGGCACCATTCACTGGGCTCCGTCACATCAGGGGAAGAGGCACCATTCACTGGACTCCTCCACTGATGGAGGTCATGGGCCCAGTCAGCGTGTATTTACAAAACACACAAGGCCGGCGTCTTTTTGTCTACACTGTATTTTGTAACAATGTTCACATTACAAATATGGGACTGCCAGGAGAGTTTCCACCGGGTTGAGAGTTTCTGCTGTCGTGAAGCTATACGCCAGAAACAGGGATACTGACAGGGATAGTTTCTGCTGTCGTGAAGCTATACGCCAGAAACTGGACTGGGACAGGGAGAGTTTCTGCTGTCGTGAAGCTATACGCCAGAAACAGGGATACTGACAGGGAGAGTTTCTGCTGTCGTGAAGCTATACGCCAGAAACTGGACTGGGACATAACACTCCTACTGACCTGAGAAGACCAGACGAATTTGAACCAAAACTTCAAAGCATTTGCTTCACATTCTCAACGATTTAACCTCACAGTACCAACTCTAATGAATTCTACATGCATACATTGCTTTGGGCCACCGTAAAGAAGAGTAATGACTTAAAAATTCCCTCCAAAATGTTCAATTATTGAATCGAAAAGCACCTAAACGTGACATAAAAGATTCATCACTGAATTCCACCGCTCCTCTATGTTCACTACCCATCTACAGAGCACAGCTCATAGCAGTATCTGGGTAAAAGGTTTTTTTTTTTGTTTTTTTTCCCGGTCTCTTGGTGCGAGCCCAAGACCCACATGTTCCCAGCCACGGCTTTAGCGCCATTAAACTGTGACTTTCGCCACTCTAGTGAGAAGCCCACCAGCATCCACTCTGCTCCCCACTGACAGGGGGTCTGAAGGGGCTTTATGGCTTTAGAATGGGGGAATGTAAGCAATAGCCCTCAAACATCTGCTGCTTGAGGGTAATCTGCCAGATAAATCCATGGCTTTAATCTCTCTCTGTACACATTAACATGTAGAATGCTGTGTAGAGTGCCTGCCATGCATAGCACAGTAATCGGGTGAAAGGCAATGAAAAGTCAGCTTGTCTACGCAAAGAAGAAAAGGGAGGGAGGCAGTTCAGTTCAGTTCAGTTCAATTCAATTCAATTCAGGAGACGCTGTTGAACAGGCTGATGTCTTGGATGGATGTTCTGCATTTTTAGGGCAGACGTGGAAAATTGGGCTTTGCAATCTTTTTAGGTGCCAGAGCACCACGACACTGCTTTGAAAGCGCAGAGCAGACTGAACAGCCATCTGTTTAACAAAGAGAGTTTGGCGTCTTGAGCTGCTTGTGGAAAGTCATTGTGTACCGCGCCTTCTTCCCAGTGCATGGCTTGAGTCAGTACAGTCAACAAAGTCTGTAGTGTAGTGGGTCAGTGCAGTCTGTAGTGTAGTGTGTCTGTAAAGTCTGTAGTGTAGTGGTGGGTCAGTAAAGTCTGTAGTGGAGTAGTGAGTCAGTAAAGTCAGTAAAGTTTGTACTGTAGTAGTGGGTCAAGCAGGGTTCAAGTGGTAAGGTTCCCAGCTTCGGAATTTCCAGAGATTTTTGAAGTTTCATTTCCACAAATGAAACCAGCACTAAATCTCTGAAACCTCTCTCTCGCAAAAGCTCATTTTTAAAGTGATCAGAAAGGGCCCTGTCTGTGGACTTTGCTGCTGTACAAAACAGCACCAGAAGAGCAAGGAACACACACACTACTCTTTCCCGAGCGGCAGCTCCCTGGTGGAATTCCGCCCGCATTCTTTGAGAATTCTTCAGTGATTCTCCATGGACCTTTGGCCAGCGAGGTTGAGAGGGAGGGCCGTCTCTCTCTCCCTCTCTCTCTCAGAGTCGCGGGGACGACCCATAGGAACACTCATAGGACACACACACACACACACACACACACACACACACACACACACACACACACACACACACACACACACACACACACACACACACACACACACACACACACACACACACTCATCTGACACTCCCCAAAGGACGAGGGGGACCTGGGGGACCTCCGGAGGGAACTTTAATTAGAACTACAGAAGGAGGATGTGTGAGATGAACCATCATGAAGCAAGTTGTATCAGTTGTTCCATATAGGACAAGAGACCCGACAAAAGGCCACGGATTAAATGAATTAGTCATATGAATGAGTACAGAGGGGTCGGATCTAAATGAGGACAGCTTTTACATACGTTTTCAGGCTTTGGGTGGAGGTTTTCCTTGCCAGGGAGTATCCAAAACGGTTCTTTTTGAAATGGTTGAAACAAACTGATAGGATGGCAGCCAAGCAAAGCAGTGTTTACATTATAGGCCTGGGTACAGAGTGACTAGGCCGCTGAAGAATTCAGAGAATTACTAAGAGTAAAACCCACCCAAGTAATTGGACTGGAACTATATGTGCGAATGTTGCCGAGGGTGACTGCACCCAAGACTTTAATACATCGATTTAATGTTAAAACGCAAAAGAATAGACATTATTTTCTCATCTAAGAGGAACATTTGGATGTGCTCTTCATTTCATCTCACACTGTGATGTTGCATCCTAACGCGATTAGCCAGCAAAACCCCACTCATTTCTCCAGTATTAGTTACCATAATAGCCCGGACACATAGATCACGCTGACAGAGATTAATAATGATGGCTCCCCGTGGCGAAATTGGTTCGTTTCATCGCGACGATGCCACGGTCAGCTGCAACAATGGAGCTCTTTTACCACATGCTGAGAATAGCCAGTCAGAGAGAGAGAGAGGCCTGGCGTTTTGGCATGAATGGCACTAGCTATTTAGCCATTAATCCAATTACACTGTGACATGTTGCCATTCTTCCTTTGCTTTTCATGAGCAAAAAAAACAAAACAAATATGGCACTAAACAAATTGACTTAACCTTTTTAGCCCACATGCAAGGCTGTCTACAACCTCTGTGCAGTGAATGAATAAGGTGGTTGCAAAAGACACACGTTTAGTCCACGGGCGGGTGGAGAAAAGAGAGATAATAAGTTACATATAAACTACATTTGGTTTATCTTACTTTGCAATGACAGCCATAAGCTTCACTGATATAAGCAGCATATTTCATGTCAGTCCTACAGCAATCACAGCCCAGTTCACTACATGCAGTGGGTGTGAATGTGAACTGGTTGAAATAAACCCAAATCCTGAATCACGGAGAAAACAAACGAGAATAATTTATCATCAGGACCCTGCAGAATGTCTGAAAACAAACACGAATAATGAATCAGGACCCTGCAGAATGTCTAATGGGACATGAGGTTTGTGGACACCAGCACATAGCAGTACCAGTTTTAAGAGGATCTGCTTTTTTTCCTAAGCTTGTGGGGTCAGAAAAACAAACCGGTGTCAGACTTGACCGTCTTGTTAAGACCGTGTTAAGTCTCTTTCAGTAGCCGGGTCACAGTGACAACAAGCAGCAACAGTCTTGTGTGTGTGTGTGTGTGTGTGTGGAGGGGACATAACACTACCCTGCTCAAATCCTGAGGGCAAACAGTCTTACTGGTGTCATCATAATTCACTGCCCAACATCTTTCCTGTTGCACAGGATACCTGCTATTTACACTTCTTTGAAGAAGTCACTGCCCGATGCTAATGGGGGGGGGGGGAAAGTACACAGCAATTGAGGGATGCATACATGAATAATGACAGGATATACATACCACAACAGATGTACAGAGAGGGAGAAGAAAGAAAGACTGGGAGAGAGAGATAAGGAGAAATAAGAGGAAACGAGAGAAGGGGCGAAAGGATCCTGGACGGTTTGTTCGTACCCATCTTAAAAGGAGGAAGTGGACGGCTGTTACTTCAGTTCCGACATTTTCACATCATCATCAACAAATCTTTCAAAATGACAGCGGTTGCCGTAAGCTACAGTAACGCCTGACGAACAGCTGCTTCTTCACAGGCCAAATACCTCCTATTAAAGTGGGCCTAATTATCTCCAGCGCCAGCGTCGGCCTGTTGCTTGCGATCGCTCAGTGCAGGCCAAGGACATGGATTTTACCATCTGTGCACACTCAAAGCTGGGATGTGTGTGTAGACAGAACCTTGGGAGGTTGTCTTTAGTGACGGCAGAAATGAGACAGAATAAAGGCAAAACGTTGTCAGTTTTTAAACCTCTGCATACAGGACTTATTTTGGTCTACAAAAAAAAACATTTTCAAAGATACAACCATCTCGGACCTCTTCCCAACTCAAACCATTACAGGGGACGATTGGGGAACAGACTGGTGTCATGGTCCTGCAGTTCATCAAAACATTGCTTGCAAAAGTAAAAACAAAATGGCTTATCTTACACTTACATTTTACTTTCACCCCAAATTCTTATGGAGTGCAGCTCTCTTGAAAGGAAAGCTCCTTGTAAGGCAAAATAAGATTGGGGAGGGAAGGAGTTGATACATTCGTGTATCAGTACAGTACAATGAGTCTGCATGTTCAGACTCCAATGCCAGTGCTTGACTAGTCGCTACCATATTAAGAACAGTACACATTAACTGACATTTAATATGAATAAACTGCACTGAGTCATACAAACACAACCACAATGTTGATCATTTAAAAAGAACATAACCCGTGCTGTTCTTCATTCGTGTACAAAAATCTCCAACTCATTCTTTACAAATACTGTGATAACCAGTTCATGTTTCCCCCCTTTAAACCCTTATAAAATTGCTAAAAACACAAAAATGGGGGTTTGGGCAGCGGACTTGTTCATGCTTCATGTGAGTCTGAGACGTTTGAGGGGGGGGGGGCAGTGCTGGCCTGACTCGAGCGGCTCGACTCCAACTGTAGCAATGACACAAGCGCCTAGCAATGCCAGCAATCCTACACGGCCCATAAGCCCCTGGCCAAACACAGGAGAGGAATGTCTTTTGTGTATCTTGGTAGTGTCGCTCCGTGTAAACAAAATCACTCGAAGAGAGATGAGGTGGGTCTGTGGCAGACGCTCTCTGGGACGATCTGAAGAGGCAACGAGGACACAAGCCAAGGCAGAAGCATCAGCATCAGCATGGAATGACACGAGTGGGCGGCCAAGGAGGTGGCCAAAACTGCTCATTACTAAATAGAGGAAAAACTTGCTTTGGTCACTGCTTTGATGAATTAAAGTTCATCAGATAAAACAAACAGTCTTTACTGCAACTCTTTACAGTCTTTACTGCCAGCACACACACACTGTCTTCACTCCTATTACAGTGGGCACTATTGGCTTCTCGAAAAGAGTCTACAGTCTAGGAAGACTACATAGTGACATTTACACTACATCTAGAAAGACTACATAGTGACATTTACACTACATGTATGAAGACTACCTAATGACATTTCCACTACATGTTGTCAGTTTTGGGCTAAATGAGAGGAAGCGTTGATTTAGGCATGTCGTCCGTCCACACACACTTTCACTACACACACACACACACACACACACACACACACACACACACACACACACACACACACACACACACACACACACACACACACACACACACACACACACACACACACCCATCCTGTTTGTCTGTAATATCAAACATGCGTCCACTCACTGCTGTAAATTGCATTAGATCCCTCTACAAGAGCGAGTCCGGGTTGTATCAGGCAGATGATCTAAAGCCAACTGACCTTGATTAGCTTGTACACATTGTGAGCCCATTACGCGGCGAGGGAATCCGCCCGCGCTCCAAAACAAATGATTGCTTGCGCCGCAGGAGTAACACTGGCGTGGTGCTTTGACCAAATATGGCTGGCTGGGGAAAGACACTGGGAGGAGGGCGGGCGGCCTGTGCTGCACCTTGAGACAAACCACACATCCAGAGCTCCTAAACGGGAATGTGGCCCCGCCAGGACGTGCCCCGTGTGCACATAAATCCAACCGCAGCGTCAGGGCATCCAAACGTTGCCTCGGCTCGGACCCTTCTACCATACTAGGGCGAGTAGTACGAGAGAGAGAACACACACACACTAACTGTAATGCTGCAATACTGGCGACTTGACCCTGGCAAACCGCAGATAAATAATACACAATATTGGATATTTGAAATATATTTGCTGGGGGGATACAGAGTGGAAAGTTGCGTTTGAACTTCAGGTTATCGAGCACTGATACTGCAATGGGTGCAGATGTGGCCGTTTTCAAATGGGGAGAGGGGATAAAGATCTGGTGAGCTGAATCTGCTGCTTTGCCTGAGATGTGCCTCATAGCTTCAATGGGGAGAGGGGGTACAGATCTGGTCAGCTGAATCTGCTGAGCTGAATCTGCTGCTTTGCCTGAGATGTGCCTCATAGCTTCTCACCATTGAGGGGGTCAGTGTCACACCCAGTGACCTTCCTCATGGGATATCCATAAAGACTGTCCAGGGAAAACATCCTGTGGCCATCTATTTCCCTCTCTCTCTCTCTTTCCCTCTCTCTCTTTCCCTCTCTCTCTTGTTCTATCCTTCTCTCTCTTTCCGTCTCTTTCCTTCTCTCTAGCCACGTCCTTAAAGACTTCTCATGTGTACTTACCATGGAAAA
>NC_045163.1:26877530-26947530 GCF_900700415.2 Clupea harengus | reverse complement strand
TTGATTATGTAGTTCCACCATAAACATACCAACTGACTATTACAAAAATGGAATCTAGTTTTCGGTCGTAAAGGACTCACCTAAACTTTAAGAGGAAGTTGGGACATTCACACTGTTCACGTAGTCGCAGACAACTAGGCTACGTTTTCTCTGACGCAAAGCCTACCCAGGAGCTCACAAAATTGTAGGCCATGCTGTAGTTTTCTGCTGAAATTATTAACAACGTTGAACAGCTTCAGCAAAGCAAACTAAACTACCATAAAGAGACCACACTCATAATTACATTCGGTATTTACATAAATCACCAACTTATTGACATTATCTAGCTGGATTTACTATGTTAAAAAAAGTTGACCAGAGAAGGAACTCATAACCGCTTTTTCCGAGACAGCAGACTGCCGAGGATACTTCGCCCATAACAGTTTCCCGAAACAATTACGTTAACGTTGCAGGCGCACAAGTTTTAAATTCTTTATTGTATTTGACGTCTGTTTTTTTCTGAAGTTGTTACAACGGTGGAGCCAATGTCTAGTGCAGAACGCCCTTACGAGCAAAGTTTTCTTCTGAGGGCTACGACTGAGTGCGCAAACAAATGAACATTTTGCTTACCTCGTCCGTCCTCTACCTACAGTCCCTTAGCCGTTTTCGGAGTACAGTTTTCGGAGTTTACAATCCCTTTCCCCCAGCTGAAAATTATGTTCCGAATGGCTGGTAAATGTCAAATTCTGATTTCTTTGCTCCCTCCCTTCTCCGGTCCTCTGAGGCGGTGTTGAAACTCCACCCTTCCGAGTCAGAGCCCACTGAACTATGATGCGTCGTAGGGAGGGGGGATGTAGCCAAATAGTTATAGATTTTGCCAATATTTTCCACCGTGGGCCATTGTTAATGTTTGAATGTTGAATGTAAACATAGAGAAAGTCATTATATATGGACAGTAAATCTACATACAGTATCAGTAAGGAAAATAAACTATAGCCTGTAGGCTTTTCATTTAGCACTATGGTATCATGACAAATCATCTAAAAATGGAATAGCCCAGCAAAAGTATCAATGTGGCTACTGGTAGTATTGGAATGCCACCCTAGGTAAGATTTCAGTCTGGTATGAATATGCTGCCTGCCAGAACAGTTACTTTTATTTCTTATGACACCACGACATTTTTTGCATGCTCTCAGAGCTGCCATCTGTTGGCATTAGACTGTAACTGCACGTTCAATTACATGAAGAAAATGGTAGTGCGACACGCATTTCCCTTTTTATACGAGAAAATGTCTTGAAGTTGACAAATGATCGGCCTTTTTGCAAAACATAGACTTAAGGGTTCTCCAGAGGCCTAATTTGGCCTTTTGGCATTTTTTACCAATTCGGCTAAACGGAAAACTGCAATTTAAGGCACCCTAGTCTAATTCAATTAAATGTATAAAATGCCGATTTTGTCTAAATGTCATAACTTATGTTATATTTGACTGAGGTTAATAGCCACATTGTTTTAATGTTCTGTGCGCGTTAAATTTAGTAGGCTGTAAAAGCGCAAAATTACCAAATAGATACACGTGTACACATTGCGCCACCTACTGGTGGATTTGCAGTGTCACATCTATTATTAAATGTTTAATTTAAGAGAATACACACAGGCACACACACACAGACCACAATCTGAAAGCACGTTAATGGACAGATGTTTATTTTTCCATTTCATCCGGTCAAACATTCCTACATACAATGGTGTACATGTTTAATATTTTCTACAAAAGTTATACTTGATCAGACAATTAATTTCCTTTTTATCTACAAAATATAAATAATTTTACAGTTAGTCCTGTACATTACTCAAAATTTAACTGATCTGAGAGAAACATCTTGTAAACATTTGCCATTTCGAGTCAAAGCCTCTGAGGCAAATCTACCTGGCAACCAAAAAAATAAAATAAATCTTTTTAACATTATCCAGAATATAAGTCTTTTAAGTTGTGTACATACTTTTCAATAAGGCGTCTTGAAACTTGAACATTTTGCATCAATGTTCACAAGTGTCCTCTAGTTCAAACCCAAAATGTACATTTATGCATCCGATAATCATTGAGGAATTGCAATGACTGTCAATTAAAAGGAATGACAGGCCCACAGCATTGTCCTTGAAGGGTCATTAAGTGGTATGGAACCCTTAACACTAACAGACCCCACACTAACATACAGCTAGCTTGGCTTCCTTTGCCGTTACACATATACAGACAGTTTCTCCTTCCGTTAGCCCTTGTACAATAAGGCCCTAAGTCTTAGATTGACTACTTTCTTACACAAACTGCTTGGTTACTTCTACTGCTACCTCCAGACTGACAGCAAAAGGCAACTCACTGTGAAGGTGTGTGGGTGTGAAAAAAACTGCGGTAACATTCTGAGAGGCACTGTAAGTGTTAAGCAGCTCCTCTCAAACATAACTGCGGGTGCGACCATGAACAGTGTGTGTGTGTGTGTGTGTGTGTGTGTGTTCTGCTTCCTCTCAGTTTAGCACAACCAAAGGAAAGTTGAACACTAGACACAGAAAGACACAGAAAACTAAAAAGGTTTTGAGCTTGTAAGTGCGCTAACGCATGTATACACCATGACTACTACACACTGTGAGTAGGAGGCAGGTTGATTTACTCCCTACGCAATCCAACACTACTAATGCATTTCATAATATACTGTTCCTCACTGTCACAGACACTTTTTTTCCCCCATTCTTTCATTATTTTTCATTATAAAATTTCAACTTTCTTCTATTGGTTCAAGGCCAGCAAAATTGCTGGAATTATCTTTTAGTTGATATGGTTACATAAATTATTTTGTTCCAAATTCAGAAAAAAAAATTCCACATCCTCTTTTCAGAGGAATATTCGAATGCATTAAATATTAACTCATTCAAATCATGTGTCAACTGTTTAAACATACTAACTGCACCATTTCATAGCTGGACCGTACACAGACATATGGCATATGACTTCTGTAAGTATCCATGACTACACAGTCTGCACAGGTCTCCGTGGTTACAGCAGACAACAACATGCACAGCCACTCTAACTACCCATTCGGTTGCAAAATGAGGTATCTGGAAAGCCCCCAACTGTGCAGGTCCGGTTCCGGCCACTATGTGGTTCCAGCATGCAGAAGAAGCAGCAGCAGCAGCGACGGCATTTCATACATATGAGTGGACGAGGCCGCCATCCCTTTTTGTCCCCTCCCGCCCCCCCCGTAAAACCCCTCGGTCTCGACTTCCTGTGCGGACCCTAACGAACGCCCGGCTGCCATCAGGCCGTGCCGACTTAAGACAGTGAGCGTAATGTGAGCACGGATGCAGGGGGAACTAAGCAGCTCTGGGTTCATGAGCTCAATGCTATGAAGTGAGTGTCAGGGTAGATACAGTCGTACACGTATCAGGGGAGATGGGGGGGTCCTCCATGTCCATAAAATACTCAGATCGGTCCTATGAGTGTTATATATAAAACAAAAAAAAAAGGATAGACAAACATAAACAGAAAACAAATAAAAACAAACATAAACAGACAACAAATAAAAACATAAAAACACAAAAAGCATAGTGATGGACAAATGAACTTTGTGTGATGAAGATGGGTTGAGAAAAAGCCACGTGTTACACAGTACTTAATGATATGGCCCATATTTGGTCAGAAGAAAGTTGCAGATTCCCCTCCTTCCATGACCATTGCCATTTTGATACCTCTTAGAGGTCAATTCAGTGATCCCCGTTGCTAATGGTCACCAAGCCAGGGCCAGCAGTGGTGGCGGGCATACGGGGAACCTTTTTCGCTGGGCTGGGGATATGCTGAAAGAGAAAGAGAGAGAGAGAGAGGAGAGAGAGAGAGAGAGAGAGAGAGAGAGAGAGGAAAGGGGTGAGAAGACTGAAACGATTCTTCCCATGGTGTATACAAACATAACTGGCTCACAGACAAACTTTAAAAAGGAGAAAATATTATACTCCTGATATGTCGCAGATTACAAATAATAATCTTTAGCACTTCTTAGTCAACACCAATTTATACACTACATTGACTTTATCAGTCTATTTTGGTCTGTGCTGATGCGGAGGCAGAAAAATGCAATCAATTCAGATAGAGGAAAAGTGATATGGCCAGTTTGGCGGGACTACCTCTGCTGTTGTTGTTGTTGTTGTTGTTGTTGTGGAGTTGACCAGGCCGGCCTCCAGGGGTGTGTCGTCACTCTCGGAGCGCCTGGCGTACTGCCTGCGGTGCTTCTCGTCCACGTGCGTCAGGTACCAGGTGCCGGGGAACAGGTCGTCCAGCGAGCCCTGGGGAGTGTAGCTCGCTGCAGCGGGCGGGCGGGCGGGCGGGCGGGCGGGCGGGCGGGGAGAAACCAAGAGTTTCAGTCAGACGACGCTCAGTTGGATCATCAAGAGAGATAACTGAAGCCGTCTAAGCATCTTACAGCTACACAATGAGTTTGACAATCTGTTCTGTTTGAGCCAACTGCTAAACAGACGCTCAGGTAGATATGAGCGAGCACCTAAGTGGTGAGTCTCCTCCCTCAGCTTCATGTAGTCGGCGAACGCCGCAGGGGTCACTTTGGTCCTGGAGTCCAGTCTGGCCTTCAGATCACTCAGGCTGGCCACGATCTTATCCAGAGCGGACCCTGGGGTTAAGACATGGAGACCAGGGGGTTTCATTTAGCACGCTCACACGTTCAGACAGAACACCCAGAGTGTGTCAGACGAGGGCACACATTCAGACAGAACACCCAGAGTGTGTCAGACGCTCACACATTCAGACAGAACACCCAGAGTGTGTCAGACGAGGGCACACGTTCAGACAGAACACCCAGAGTGTGTCAGACGAAGGGCACACTCAAACAGAACACCAAGAGTGTGTCAGACGAGGACACATTCAGTGGTGCAAGACAGTAGTGAAATGGATAAATGATTACAAAACAGGTTGTTGCTATATATTAAAAAGTGCATTGGATATGCACATCATGTCACAAAATGTTGCAATGCAAACATGCAAAATGCAAAATGTTCTACGGTTTACTGACTACCACTACACTAACTATGTGCTTTGTGTGTGCTTTGAGTGTGTGTGTGTGTGTGCTTTGAGTGTGTGTGTGTGTGTGTGCTTTGAGTGTGTGTGTGTGTGTGCTTTGAGTGTGTGTGTGTGTGTGTGTGTGCTTTGAGTGTGTGTGTGTGTGTGTGTGTGCTTTGAGTGTGTGTGTGTGTGTGTGTGTGTGTGTGTGTGTGTGCTTTGAGTGTGTGTGTGTGTGTGTGTGTGCTTTGAGTGTGTGTGTGTGTGTGCTTTGAGTGTGTGCGTGTGTGTGTGTGTGCTTTGAGTGTGTGTGTGTGTGTGTGTGTGCTTTGAGTGTGTGTGTGTGTGTGTGTGTGCTTTGAGTGTGTGTGTGTGCGCACCAGGTGTGGCGTCCTGTGTGACTCGAATGGAGTACAGTGTGGCGGCGAACCCTGAGCCGTACGAGAAGACGCCGATCCTCTGGCCAGCCAGCTGCTGAGGCGTCTTCCTGAGGAGACGAGAGGAGAGGAGAGGAGAGGAGAGGAGAGACAGGCGATGAGGAGGAGGAGGAGCAGCACACACCACTGCAGTCACACACAATCTGTCCAAGCCACTAGGAGGACACTTTTAGGGACCACTCACTCCATGGTGGAGTGATGAACACATACTGCCATACTGCATTTCATTGGCTTGGGCCTGTGCTCTGCACAATGACACAGTTTAATCGAATACAGCCATGGCTCGGGCACACATGCACACACACACACACACACACACACACACACACAAGGCAACACTTACTGGGCAATGACTGAGGCCAGGCAGCCGTACACAGATGGGGTGTACATGTTGCCGTTTTGGTTGGACACTAGCAAAGAGTCCTTGGTCTTCTGTTCAAACATATCCCCGCTGGCTTTGAGGAAGGCTTTCTCCACGTCCCGATCAAAGTAGGTGTCCTCTGCTTTCACATCCCTTTTAGGAGAAACACACGCTAACATTAGATGTTGTGCAATGTCACAGTTCCGGGGCCAATATCTTATCGCGTGGATATGTTTTATGTTACATTCCTATCAGTCTATTTAAGCATTACAACCTCCCCATACGTAAATCAATTAGCATCCAACTGGGAGCCATTTGCATTGATAAGCACAAAACAGGATTAGCGGTCCGTCTCGGGTGCACTGACCTAAAAGCCTCCAGGCCACTGTATAAGCCACTTTCAGTGTTGGGATTAGGGTGGGACAGGAAGTCGTCGAGGAGCAGACGTGCCAGCGACTTCTGCACCAGCCTGCAGTAGGGCGAGTGGAAGACCATGGAGTCGAAGTCTTCCAGACTGAAGCGCTGGTCAACTCCCTCTGAAATGAAGAACATTACTGAATGTTTAATAAATAAACAACAACAACAACAACAACAACAACAACTACATAAAAAAGCTCACACAATTTGTTGGTTGGTTTGTCAGCCTCCGCATAAGCCTCTGTATCTCATTACGCATTTAAGGGAGCGGTCACTTTCACCAGGTCAAGTGGGGATACTATGGCCTATACTATACACTATACACTTCAACTGTTTACAGATCAACAATGCCCATGCATACAAGAGTCAAGAAGAAAAGACTCGCTCTCCACAACCCACAGCACGGTGGGTGACCCACCTCTCTGCCACTGGGCGTGGATCTTGTTGCGGTACACGGAGTAGCACCGGTCCAGGGCGCTGAGGTAACACTGAATGGAGAGCTTGCCGTCCACCACTGGGTACTCGGACACCATGTCTGGCTTGTAGAAGTCGTAGGCGTGCTGCATATGGGTCCCCCGCAGACCTGCGTTTGACATGGGTCAAAACAATGACAAGAAAACATTAGCTGTGTTTTGACATACACGGGGTACTTGTCAGTCCAAACGCCACTCTGGAACGCCACCAAAAAAACTATTCACAACCAACACGGAGCAGAATGTAGCTGTGGCAGTTTATTACATTTATTTTTTTACTTTTATTTTGCAGTTAAAGCCCAGGGAAGGAGCCTTTTTGTTTGGCAGGATGAGCATCAATCCCATTAGTTTGGCACGGCTAACTTCACACCTGATATGCTGCAACACAGAAGCATTTCTGCTGCGCTCAGCTTCTGCCACCCCTTCCCTTCAGTGTGTAGCGGCGATGGCTACGCAGCCCAAGATAGACACCTAAGTGGATGTGTGTGTTTATTTGGACAGACTAAACTCGAGCATGTCTAGTGTTGTACTGTACCTCTGTCCAATGACAGTGGAGCATTGGGCCCCACGAGCATGGCCACTGCTCCGGCGCCCCCTGTGGGTCGGGCGCTGCCTGTCGCATAAACGGCAATGTCTCCTGCCACCACCAGGGCGTACCGGCCTGTGTGACCCAAGGTAAAGAAAACATCTCTGTTAATGCTGGGTCACAAATTATGTCACATGCCAACAACCACGGAGGCTGTTAACAACAGTTCTGCAACAGATATAAACTTTGGCTGGCATATGTAAATGTTAAACTAATATGGTTTACAAATACAATACAAACAGGTTCTAATTCTCATGTAAAGTAGTATTTATTGTTACACCATGCTTTTTATTGCTCTTAGCTTGACTGTTCTCTCCCTTGTACGTCGCTTTGGACAAAAGCGTCTGCTAAATGACTAAATGTAAAATGTAAATGTCAATGGCATCAGTCAAAATCCAGAGTGAAAACATATTCTTACCATCCCAGGAACTGGATTCTACCCAGTTGACAGCGTTGAACAGGGCCGCCGTACCCCCGTAGCAGGCATTGGTGGTGTCGATGCCTTCCACGTCGGTGTTTCCGGACTCCTCGAACAGCTGCATGAGGACCGACTTCACAGACTTGGACTTGTCGATGATGGTCTCTGTGCCAACTTCGAGGCGGCCTACGCAGTCGTAGGACAGGCAGTTCCTCTCCATCAGCCTCTGGACCACCGTCATGCAGAGGGAGTTGATGTCCTCGCGGTCTGAGCAGAAACCCATCCGTGCCTGGCCGAGGCCCACGGTGTACTTGCCGGCGGAGACGCCATCAAACTGCTCCAGCTCTGACTGTTCCACATACTGGGAGGGGATGTAGATCTCCAGGGCGATGATGCCCACGTCTTTGGGCCAGGTGGCCTCACCGTTTGCGGGGACTGATCCAGGCATCCTGAGAGAGCTGTGGAGAATTAGGTTTTTTTCAAAACTGAGAAACTGTGTACGTCATGGCAAAAGAAGAAGACATAAACATGGATTCATGCAAAACCCAAAAGACCCGATGACAGATGATCCTTAACGAACTGGCGCGTCTAAAGGATATTGCAGGGCAAGTGTGTAGTACAACGTATGCTTCATTAAATCCGTTTCACGAGAACAGTTAAGGTGAGACGTCAGTACAGCTAGCTACAGCACTTGCCCATACTTCTGAACATAAGAGTGCGCTGCTACCCCATAATAGGATTTATCTGGTAAATAGGGTAAAGGGCATGAAGCTGGTGACCGTTGCCCTATTACCCTTTCCAGCACACAGCGTTAACGTGCAGCAAATACAGATACAGTGTACAGTCGAAATCTAACGTCGTATCTAGCATAGCTAAAATATAAATGTCACCTAGCTCGGTGGATTCATGGTTTTGACCGACAGAATATGACCTTAGTGACCATAAACACCTAGCTAGCTAAGGGAGCTGACATTACCTTACATTAGCAAGGGGGAAATAATGTGACGTTAGCCTTATCCTACTCACCCAGCTAACCTATCCTAGCTATCTAACTAGCCGAAGCAGTGTAGCTTACCTGGGAGGCTTACTTCTCATCAACAAAGCTAATATTACAGTCGAGAGCTATGCCAAAGTCTTCCACAATAATTCCTCCTGCTGTCATTAGCTAACGTTACCTTGCTAATGTTAATGGGTTTTGAGAACTTGAGATGACAATGTTAGCTACCTACAAAATCACTGCTGCTTTTTATGACAAATGTTCCTTGTTGCATAATTATGTATCCAAGTTAACTGAGATATTTCTGTGTATTATTTACCTGTTAAAATGAACCAAGCTTAGAGCTTATGTTAAGTTTAGAGAAGAATCAAGCGTACAAAAGATTTCAATTGTAACGCCACATCGATGAAAAACGAACAAATCCCATCAGCTGTACACTAGCCCATAACAAACTGGCTTTTTTGAACCACCGCTAATAAGTCAAGTTAATTATTTACTTACGTTTGTCAACAACGTGTAGCTACCAAAATAACAACTGTCATTCCTCTAGCCACTATCAAGTTAGCTAACATTTGCTAGCTAAATCAGCTGTCCCCTCTTTGCTATCTTGCTAAATTACTGGGTTAATCTGTGAATTTCGCCGACATTGTACTAATAAAATCCAGTTTAAATTGTGCGATCCAGGGACTGCCTCACCTTACCTTGCGGTCATATAGCGTTGTGTTAGATAACTGTCAGTCCAGGGGAAATAAGTTCCCGTCCTTTTCTACGAGATCATAAGGTCAATTTTGGATGACGCCCAAGGAGCCGGACAAATTAGCAGACGTACCTCTTCCGTTCAAAATTCTCATAGGAAAGACCATAAAATGACCCATTTACGATACAGTTTGATTACACATCAACCCATCCACTGACATTCAGGCAATTTGCATAGCTGTTTGAAAGTTCGTAATGCACCATCGCTCTATTATTGCAGTGTAAATGTTCAAAGTGAGAATTTTCATTTCTTTATGAATAGCGTAGGCTCTAGCTCTATCTTGAAGTAAGATAACTTACTTCAATCATTTCTACAAGTTTTTGAAGCATTCAGCAAAATTTCCCTTTTAATTTGGTAAAATACACTACCATGAGTAAGTTCCCATTTTGACAATGACTTGATAATGATAGCTTGAAAAGTTTGCTTGTAAAGTTAATTATGGTATTCTAAATTGTACACAAGTAAAGAAAAGCTTTACAATGTTATTTACAAACAGATGAAGCTGTATTTGAGAAGGGTGAAAATATTTATTACTCACCTCAGTGAAATTATTATTTCAAAGAAATCCTGTGTGGCTTATCAATTCCAATGAACGCTTGTCATCGATAATATTCAGCGGTACAGTGAGCATCTATTTATATATTTCATGAGCGCTGTACCTGTGCGCCGGGCTCAGTTTGTCCAAACGCGTCGTTCACGACCAATCGCAGCCGAGAAAAGTTCTGAAGTTTACATTTTTCCCGCCCTCGGAAGATGTCCGCCAATCATCGCCTACGGAGGCATGACCATCTAACGCGATACTCTCTGTCGTTCAATGGTGTGAGTGAATGACGGTATATGGTGAGAGAAGAGAAACCAATCAGGAAAGACGTCTGACTCCTGGCCATGTAGTGAGAGCCACATGAGCGCGAATCCGCAAGGAAGCTAGGTCTGTCACCCTGACAACGAGAGGCAGAGCTTCCAGCGCATCATCGTGTCCAAAGATCATCGCAACAACTTCACAAACTGTACATGGACAATGACTTTCGAATAAATGTACCATTTGTGATATAGATAAGTTATCAAATTATGATGGTTCTGTGGATGTATGCCCTTCTTATATTTTGTCTTGGCTGTTCTAATCCTGTTAGAGTAATGTAGCCTAATAGGCTTTAGGTGGCCTATAGGCTAGCCTACACAAAAGTGCACTACTATTTCTATACTGGCAATCATTTGATCTTGTCATTCCACAGTTCCAGTTTTTGTTAGTTTTTGTTTTGTTTTATTTAAAAACCAATCAGTAAATAGATTAATGCATTGGAGGCTGCCGTAGAGATAGTATTGATGCACTTAAGCCTGTCTAAGCTGTCTTTCAATCTGATTGACAGAACAAAGATGCTCGAATGCCAACAATGCAATTCAAAATTTAAAAAAAAAAAACACAGTATGGCTGTAATGAATATTCACTAAAAAACATCTAAAAAGTTGGACATCACTGGCTGACAGCTGCTTTGATGAATTCACAAAATGAGAGGTGGATTACAGTAGCTAAGAAAATAAAACAATGACTGCATACTCTTTCTAAAGTAATGTTCTGATGTGATAATAGGCATAGTCTGTGGACCCTGTCTGCAAACAGGACAGCATAAAACAGGTCTTAAAATCACACTTTCAAGCAATGGATACAATCTTGACACACTCATCCTAAAGCCAGCACAGATCCTCTTGTGGATTCTAATGACAGAGTATTATATTTTATTTGTGTGGACCAGCCAGTGCTTAAGTTGCTAATAACATATAGTTTGATTTACATTAGCTATTTAAACACAAGGATACTGGGGTAGACCGGCCAGAAATGTAGAACTCAGGTGTAGCAAGTGACAGCAAAGTAGGATAATTATATAACACTTGACACATGTGTCTATAGGGAGCGAATATCAAGAATGCCTTTGAGGACCAGCCCCGGTGTGGAACATTTATGAAGTACAGCAGACTCTTGATGAATCACCTGTACGGTGTAGTATACCACAGGTGGACAGAAATTACAGCTGTTCTGTATTTTTAACCCTCCCTCTCTCTATTTAATACAACTTTTAAAAAGCTGACATGTAAATTGAGATCTGGCCGGATCTGTACCAAACCGCAGTCCTGTCATCTACTCACGCAAGTTGTACCATAACCTTGCATGCTTCTGTTATTGGTCTCAAATAAAATAGTGGATATCTTACATTACTTCCTTGCACTGATGGAAATAAAGTCATGTCAATAGGGACTGTTTCCTATTTTGACATGCCACACACCCTTCAGGTATCCACTGTGTGAATCATTTTGTGTTCACTCATATATTATATATGCTCTATTACAAATGGCTGTGTGCTGTCTGGTTTTGAGTGTTCTCTGCTATCAGCCTGTTATCTCACCCCGTTGATCATTCACAGCGACATATAGGAGACTCACTTACTCCCAGTCTCTCGCTGTCCCTCTCTCTCTCCTTTTTTTTGTCAGTGACTTATTTAGGCTAACTGGTGAAAAAGAAAACGTTAAGTTCTAAGGCAGAAATGTGGACTATTAATGAGTTGCATATTAGGTGTATGGATTTTGAAGGTTCATGAATCCTGAAGTTCCACAGAGTATTAACACTGGAGTTGGTCTCTGCCCCACAAGTCTCTTGCCCCTGCATACATTCTCAGAGTTAGAGCCTGTGCCTTCAACTTGTTCTTTGTGCTCCAAAGAAAGATATGTTTTCTGCTCACAGAAAATTACTCTTCACTACTCTGACTGATCAAAAACATACTTAAAACGTGCATAGACATGTATGCACCATATGTTTTTAGAGGCCAGTTCACAGGTAAGTGGGCCAAGTGGCAAGTGGCAAAGGATTAGTCCTGGGCAGCAGCTGGCTGTATGTTTCTCAGAAGGCCTCTGCCACAGTCCAGAGTCATGCCACCTACTTGAGATCAAATATCCCTCTTGTCAGATCATCTCGGTGACGACAAAGGGACTGGAAATTCAACCTGTCCATTCAGTCCAACCTTAGAAAGGAAGTGTCCCGGGACCAGTTTTGGCTTAGTACTGTGTAAGCAAGGCAAAAGTATTTCTTTTATTATTTCAGTTTAAGAAATGTGCTGTTCATCACATCCAGATCGTTTTCTAAAATCCTGTGGAAGACATTTGCGTCCTGAGCTGACACCATGCCACTCCTTCGGTGACTGTACCTCACACAGGACCTTGTGATTTCTCAGCAGAGGACGAACTAGAGGGCCGAGCCGGAAAAACTCCAAACAAAGGTGGGACTGTGTGAGTGGCATGCCAGAAACAGATGTCATCTTTTGCTGGATCTCAAGCCACCACAGACTGCTCACTTACTAGCATTCCGTACGGGCCATCAGTGTGCAAAGGTCACCTTAGCTAACAAACCCATCGATCGACAAACAGATGGAATGCATATTGTCGTTATAGGCAAACGTGTAGTTACAGTGATATTACAATCATTTTCAAAGCAGTTCAACCTGCTTATTCTCTAGCACTGGAATCAGTCAGGGCCCTGCTGCAGAGCTTGGAGGGTTTGACCTCTTGACCTCTTGACCTCTTGACCTCTTGGTCCTTGTGGAAGCAGTGGGCATTGGTATAGTACTAGACTCTGGTATGGCCTCTAACAGGGAAACGCCACCAGCATTACGGCAAAAGATCAGTCTCCATTTCAATTTTAAGACTTGTAATGTTATGGGTTATCTGAGTAATTAACTGTACGCATAAAGTCTATATTATATACATTTACATAGATTATTATGTCCAAAATTGGTTTATTCAAATATGAGTTTCTGTTGCTCAACTGATAGAATGAGGCGTTAACTGCACAGTGAACACTGACTCATACTAACAACATAACTTGTAGTGTAAGTGGCTTTGGGCTGAGATGTGCGGTAAAGTGCGGTAAAGTGAATATTTGTTATTGATTTGAGCAGTTGAGTTGTGTGATACTTGATGACATTTGTATATCATTTTTATTGTATTGGTATGATTTGCACAAAAAGTTTGTGTCATTCCATGGAAGTGAAAGAAACGGCCTAAGGAACCTATAGTCTCACTAGAGGTACCTCGATAACACGCTAAACTAGTACATTCTATATTTTATTAAACATTATAATATTTCTGTGGTTATATTAATGATTTCAAACAACTGTCCTTAGGGTTTCCACCGATATGAATTCTAATTTAGAGTTTAGAGATTGTATGACCTCTACTTGTACAGCATACAGATTCATGTAAAACCATTATAAATCATTTTGTTCTTGTTTCAGGACTTATTTCCACAAGTCATGAAACTTCAAAGTGTACTTTGCCCTCTACTGTACAAACCATTTGTTTGTTAATACACCATATAACTGAAGTGCCTGACTGGTTTAAGGACAATTCCCACAAAGTTTTGACAGTATGCAGCACTTGCCTTCCTCACCAGATCACTCAAGCTTCTGCCACTATAGACTTTGAACTAAATCTCTATAACAAAAATCTCCCCAAAGAGAGAAAAATAAACATCAGTAGAATGACACCATTTTCCCATTTTTTATTTGCTATAAAGACAAACACCAAAATAAGTCAAATTTGTTATAAAATGCTCCAATGGGGTAAAAACTTTAATCATTAAAATATCTTGATATATTTAAGATGAAAGATACAGCTTAAGCCAAATTTTACTTTTCTGAACCCAGAGTTTTCACAAGTTTTATTTGCACAATAAAAGGTGCTAATACAAGTTAGCCCCCTTAAGCCCTGGAAATCTTTGAAGAAGAAAGATCAAAAAACAATTAACAGTCAAAAAGAATATATATTTATATATTTATATAATATATATATATTGAGAAAGTGAACTTTGGTAGAGGAGAACTCTGTAGGACACCTGAGGTAGTAGAGACTGGAATAAAAACAGCAAAAGACAAATAAAATTAAAAAAAGTAAATAAAATAAAAAAAGTACCACCAAGTGACACGAGAGACAGCATCATTCCATACAAACACAGTCAGTCCAGCTCAGATAAAAAAAGGCATAAGATTACATCACATAGGCATCAAAATAAAATACATAACAAAGGCCCAGCAAGCTGGTTGAGACACAGGCGGGTAAGAAGAAATTCCAAAGGCATTGAAATATTGGCAAGAATTATAGACATGACATATTGAAGTAATACTGATTAGCATTTATGAATTTGACTGAAACTGATCTTTTCCAGTATATAAAAAGACAAAGAGTGCATAACTTTAAAGCTTTTACGAAGACAACGAAAGGTAAGAAAAAAATAAAACAAAAGCAGGAACAAAAATATGTTTTTATGGAAAACAGTGTGGTATAAAAATACAGGAGTCAAGTACAATAATTTTAGCTACCAAAATTTCATCTATTTACATTCTAACTCTTCAAGCTCGATCAGCTTATACTCCATATAAAGAAACTGGATTTGTTTAAATAACATTAGAACTTTCTCTTAATTTTTGATGGTGAAAAAATGTAATCCCTCGAAAATATTTATTTTTTTTGTCAAGGGAGTCCAAAAACATAGAATAGCAATGCATATCCCACTTTTGAAACATCGTGTAAATGTCAGTCATCTTTTAAAGTTTAAAAAAAAGCATGATCACTTGAAGAGTTATGGGTCATATGATTAACAAGGTTGAGGAACATGCGCAACAATTAAAAAAAAAAAAAAAGGAGATGAGTTGATTTAAAAAAACAAAAAAACAGTGAGCAGAATGGTCTGCCTTCAGTTCAGAGCTATCCCTCCACCGAAATAGTTTGACAGCATTTTAAGTTCATATAGAAAACAATCACCTGGAAGTGACTGATATACATTCTAAAAAACATATTTTAAATGTTTTTAAGATGATTTTTTTTTTTTTTTTTAAATCACAAGTTAAAAATCACAAATAATCGGAAACGTAGCACAACATTGTATAGACCAGCACCTAGAGCATGGCTGAACAGTGAGCCTTTGTGAAAAGATTGCTTCTGTGTGAAACGACACCGCTTGTTTGAAAGGGCTCATCAAATGTCTACGGTAAAAACAAACAGAAATATCTGCATCGCTCGAAGGTAACAGTGGGCTAAATCTGCCGCTCGATGTTAAAACGGACAACTTTGAAACATCCTTTCAACCTTTACGACATAAACTCTGAAGACAAGTCACTGTCTCAGTTAGACCCCCACTAACACACAAAAAAAAGCTGCTGAATGCTTTGAAAACACGAAATCATAAAGTCGTACATGGGATTTTTCAGGTTTAAAAAAAATCTAGTAACAACGGAAACATTGAAACAAATGAGACAGTATCATAAGCGTTCACATTCAGCAATTGGCTAGCTGAACTAGCAAAGTTTCTGTTAAAAAAAAAAAAAAAGTCACCATTCCCTGATTCACTTCCAAGATGTTTTTCCCCACCCAAGCTATAATAATGGCCTGACAGTAATATGCACAAATTATCAAATCATATTCTTTACACGAGAGGATGCAATTAACAAACAAAGAGAAAGAAAAACATTTTTACACCTCTCCTTTAATCCACAACAATGATGGTCATTGTAAAAAGCAGAAATCAGACCTTAACAGTCCACTTTGATTAAAGTTGTCATATCCATTGTCTAATGCTTACATTTAAAGTAATATCACAAACCAGTAGGGTGAGATCACAGCCAACCCCCCTTTTTTTAAACCTCTTGCAAGAGTAATGGCTACAAAAGAAAAAGAAAAAAAACACACACACACACTTGCTGAGAACCAGACAACGGCCATTTAGCAGAGTGGGCAGAGTGAGCCGATGTGTGGCACTCTGGGCAGAGTGAGCCGATGTGTGGCACTCTGACAAAGGCACCTGCAGAAGGAGCGGTCCATGCTCAGGCGGTGAGGGCAGGCTCTGTGTGAGTGATGGGAGAGGAAAGGAGGGTTGGAAGAGTGTGTGTGTGTGTGTGTGTGTGTGTGTGGTGTGTGTGTGTGTGTGTGTGTGTGTGTACAAGGTGAGGTGTGTGTGTGCGCTTGTGTGTGTTGGGGGGGGGGGGGGGGGG
Organism: Clupea harengus; assembly: GCF_900700415.2. Classification (NCBI taxonomy): domain Eukaryota; kingdom Metazoa; phylum Chordata; class Actinopteri; order Clupeiformes; family Clupeidae; genus Clupea; species Clupea harengus. The sequence continues at coordinate 26,931,020 of NC_045163.1, read as the reverse complement.
GGGGGGGGGGGGGGGGGGGGGGGGGGGGGGGGGGGGGGGGGGGGGGGGGGTCAGCAGGCTAGTGGGGGACTTCAGTAGTATCTCCATACATGCGGCCCTATTGGGCTAAGGGATGATATGTGGGGGTCCAGGGGTGCGGGGGGGGGGTACGGGGATGCTACCAGTTGAGGCGGAACATGGGGTGCTTCAGCAACTCCCTGGAGGGGGGGCGGTCAGCCGGCTGGAGCTCCAGGCAGCGCAGCGTCACGTCACGTAGCCCCGGGGACAGGTGAGGGGGGATGCTGGGTGCTGTGGTGGCGCTGGCAATCTGAAGGGGGTTAGGTGGGCACACACACACACACACACACACACACACACACACACACACACAGTCATTCTCACACGTTTGGGATACGCAAAGACGCATAGGCCTGGTACAGTAAAACTACGGTCATTCTCACACGCTTGTGATATGCAAGGATGCATAGCCCTGATAAATTAAAACTCCACCATTCATAGTCTTGTGAAGAAAACAATGGAATTGCAAGGCACATGAAGCATGGAACAAAATGACCAATGTACAAAACTGTTTTTTTTTTTTAATCCAATGTCAACGGCCAATGAGAAAGTGAACATCAATCAGCAGCAGGTGTGCGCGTCAGTCGTACCTTGAATATGAGAGCCAGGTGGTTCGAGTGCTTCTCAGCGTTCCAGGGTGGCTTGGCGCAGGACATCTCGATGATGGCACAGCCCACACTCCAGACGTCACAGCTGCGCCCGTACTGCTGGCCCCTCAGCACCTGCCACGGAGACACAACAACATGGCGTCACAGACGTTGGCGTGGAAACGTCCCTGAAATCTTTATCAGCTCTACGATCTCTAAACTAAAACAACTTAAATAAACAAACACACACAGCCAAAACACCCCTTTTTGCTGGAAACTACTTGACTCATCAAAGCACACAAGTTTAGGAGGTTGGGTGACTGCTGTGCACACACAGGCCCGGACTCAGCCCTGGGGGGGGGGACACAGGGACTCTTCTTTCAGCCGGGCAGGACTGACCCAGCTGGCACCAGTGGGCATCAGACACATGGACACACTTTACCAACTCCCATCCAAACAACAAGTGATGCAACGTCCACAAACTGGCACGCAAGCCAGTGTCAGCATGTGTCAACAAAAAAACACTGACTGCGTGCTAAAGAGCATGCTACTGTATGTGATCACACCGAACATGTCTGTTTATTTTGTTCAAAACGATCCGATGAAATAATGTGCGGCCACCACTACGAAGATAAACAAAATACTTTTTCATGCCTAAAAAAAAACCCAACTTCAGAAATGGCCAGTTTCATAGCCTGAACTAAGTGCAGGTACTATCTGTGGCCTTGAAAGAATGTTTAACAGCCTGCTGAAAGAGGAAGCCGGGATAAAGAGTGTGCCCAGCTGTAGCAAGATAAAGGAACATGCTTTATCAGTGATAACGCACACGCCTGATCAATGATATGGACAAGCATGATAAACTTGACGGTAGAGGCAAAAAGGGAAAAGGCAATCACTTCTAAGGGATTGGAAGTAAGAGCCAATACACAATGCACTAAAACTCCAAGGCCAAGGAATTTCTGGCAAGCTTTTCACTTGCAGGACAAATACAGTAGGTTACCTAATCCACCTTCTTTAAGGACACAAGGTGGAAGTTCCATTGAAACCTTCACGAAACACACCATATTTAGCCGTCTAATCAGGGTCAAAAAGAGCCACTGATTGTAATTGATGTTTGAATAGAGACTCACACATCGACTATCTTGCTTTGAGACAACATCCTTCAACATTCCAGACAAGCCCTTACTCCACACACCTGATGGGGAGTTGGACACCTGACCTTGGGCTCTTAAGCTTAATGTACTCTCTGTGCTTTACAGAGGTTGAGACGAAAGGTTACAAACTGATAACATCATGTAAAGTCTGATGCAACACCACTGGAGATACTGCCTGGTCATGACACAGGGGAAAACATTTGTTAATCATCACTGATGACACTTTTTAGTAATACAACTAAGTGGCACCAGGGGGCGCTGAAGTAACCTCTCTGATGCAGTGCCACAAGAGATTGCCTGATCGTGACATTACTTATTGGGAAAAATGACATCTATACAATGGATAGGTGTACTGCAATAAGAGCAAAAGGTGGCAATTTGGTGGCAAACTTCTCCATTGACTCTGCCAATCTGGGACACATGCGTACATCTCTATGGGCTGGGATCATGCGGTCTTCCCTTTTCCTGTTGGTTGAATGAGCTCAGTAGAACAGACACGGACCCAAACAGTCACACAAGCACGCGTTCATCGCTATAGTCGAGGGGAGCAGGCCAACTGGGAATGACGGTTGTAACATTCAGCCACTTTCAGGAGTTCCAGAGATCAAACCCTGACGCAAAAGAAGCTGTTTACTCTTCGCATTTCAGAGGTGAAAGAGGAGGAGGAGGAGGAGGAGGAGGAGGAGGAGGGGAGGGAAAGCTACGCTGTTCATTTTGAAGAGGGGGGGCCTCCATGTAATGAACTGAGAGAGAGAGAGAAAGTGAGTGAGTGAGAGAGAGAGAGAGAGCGAGAGAAAGTGAGTGAGTGAGTGAGAGAGGGGGGAGAGGGAGGGGGCCAGAGAGAGGGAGGGAGAGGGGGAGGGGGAGGCAAGTCCCCGGCTGAACTCCCCCTCCTAATTAAACAAGGTTCAAGCCACAATGACAACAAGGAATTAAGGGGTCCAGCCATTGTGGCCACCTCAAAAGGATTACAATTTTCTTTCATTTGGAGTTAGTGAGAGATTCGAAATCCACTTTGCCCAGTTCCTGACCGCACACGTGAGACTGAATGCCCCACATAATGGCAGTTGGATTTCATCAAGCTTTGGCAGTTTGGGGGTGGGGGGGTGGGGAGGGGATGGGAGTCATCGAGGCTGGGGAGGTTGCCATTAACATTTAAATAGGCAGAGTAAAAAAAAGCCAGAAGAAGACTTTGACTTTGCTTAGACTTTGCCAATTGTTGACGCGTAGGATTGGAGGAAAACACAAACCTGACAAACGCACCGAGTTGGCCAAGTCAAACTTCACCACAGCCCCGAGGGCTGACCCAGGGGCTGGTGCTGGAAAGCTTTTCCCTGACGTCCACACAAGAGTTTGACATATTTGAACAGCAGCGTGAAAGCAGAGCGTAACCCAGCAAACACCCGACTGGCACTTCTGATCCGCATGACTAAAGTCTGAGTCTCACTGCGGTGACTAGAGTAGGAAAACATGCCTGTCTCGTCCCTATAGAGGACTGAAAACATGCCTGTCTCATCCCTATAGAGGACTGAAAACATGCCTGTCTCATCCCTATAGAGGACTGAAAACATGCCTGTCTGAAAACATGCCTGTCTCGTCCCTATAGAGGACTGAAAACATGCCTGTCTCATCCCTATAGAGGACTGAAAACATGCCTGTCTGAAAACATGCCCGTCTCATCCCTATAGGAGGACAGAAAACATGCCTGTCTGAAAACATGCCTGTTTCATCCCTATAGAGGACTGAAAACATGCCTGTCTGAAAACATCCCTGTCTCATCCCTATAGAGGACTGAAAACATGCCTGTCTGAAAACATGCCCGTCTCATGTATGGACATTGGAGATCGAATTTCTAAGTAACTAATTGTATAATACTGCTGGTGCTGTTGAGGTACAGATCATTTGGAAGAAAGCTACAATGATAGATATAATGAAAGATCTTGTTGCACACTCTAAGACTGATGCATTGGAACACACACACACACACTCACACACCCACACACCCACACACTCACTCACACACTCACACACTCACTCACACACTCACTCACACACTCACTCACTCACTCACACACTCACTCACACACTCACACACTCACACTCACACTCACACTCACACTCTAAGACTGATGCATTGGATCATTGACCACCCTCCAATGCCTGGTGCCTGTCACCTGTCACCTGTGTATCTGTCTTTTTTGAATGAGATGAAATAAATGGCTGATCAGTTCAACATGTTTCCCTGTAGTGTGTGTGTATCTGTCTTTTTTTAATGAGATGAAATAAATGGCTGATCAGTTCAACATGTTTCCCTGTAGTGTGTGTGTATCTGTCTTTTTGAATGAGATGAAATAAATGGCTGATCAGTTCAACATGTTTCCCTGTAGTGTGTGTGTATCTGTCTTTTTTTAATGAGATGAAATAAATGGCTGATCAGTTCAACATGTTTCCCTGTAGTGTGTGTGTATCTGTCTTTTTGAATGAGATGAAATAAATGGCTGATCAGTTCAACATGTTTCCCTGTAGTGTGTGTGTATCTGTCTTTTTTGAATGAGATGAAATAAATGGCTGATCAGTTCAACATGTTTCCCTGTAGTGTGTGTGTATCTGTCTTTTTTGAATGAGATGAAATAAATGGCTGATCAGTTCAACATGTTTCCCTGTAGTGTGTGTGTATCTGTCTTTTTGAATGAGATGAAATAAATGGCTGATCAGTTCAACATGTTTCCCTGTAGTGTGTGTGTGTATCTGTCTTTTTGAATGAGATGAAATAAATGGCTGATCAGTTCAACATGTTTCCCTGTAGTGTGTGTGTATCTGTCTTTTTGAATGAGATGAAATAAATGGCTGATCAGTTCAACATGTTTCCCTGTAGTGTGTGTGTGTATCTGTCTTTTTTAATGAGATGAAATAAATGGCTGATCAGTTCAACATGTTTCCCTGTAGTGTGTGTGTATCTGTCTTTTTGAATGAGATGAAATAAATGGCTGATCAGTTCAACATGTTTCCCTGTAGTGTGTGTGTATCTGTCTGTAGTGTGTGTGTATCTGTCTGTAGTGTGTGTGTATCTGTCTGTAGTGTGTGTGTATCTGTCTGTAGTGTGTGTGTATCTGTCTGTAGTGTGTGTGTATCTGTCTGTAGTGTGTGTGTGTATCTGTCTGTAGTGTGTGTGTATCTGTCTGTAGTGTGTGTGTTGCCATCCGTACCTCGGGTGCCATGAAGGCGATGGTGCCCAGCAGCTGGCCCTGGAACTCCCCAGCGCCCGTTCCCTTGGACGCCAGCCTGGCAGCGGCACCAAAGTCCGCTATCCGCAACCGCTGCCCCGTGCTGTCAATGAGCAGGTTGGCACCTGGAGTACGCAGAGGGGCACAAAGGGCACGAGGGGGGTAATTAGCACACAACAGCATAGGAGACGAAGGCGAAGGGGATTAGCACTGAGGATTTTCGATTTTTTTTTTTTTTTTGGTGCCCAGAATTTGACACAACAGGCCACATTTCACAGGAATGTAAAGTGAGTGCGTCTGAGAGGGTGTGAGTGAGAAGCCATGATGAGGCTCCCCTTTAGCCAAAGTGGGCTTTCAAATACAAAGCTCCTCTTAAGCACCTCTGCCTTGGTGGTTCAAAGCTAAAGCTGAGCACGAAAGCCTGGAGAAGGCCAGACCTTTGGGTGGGCCTCTTCCTTCCTAGAGGACTCAAGACTGGACACCTAAGCTTGGAGGAAGGAGAGGAGGGGGGTGGTGGGGGTCTGAGTGTTTGTAAAGGAGCGAGGGTGAGTGAGTGTGTGTGTGTGTGGGGGTCTGAGTGTTTGTAAAGGAGCGAGGGTGAGTGTGTGTGTGTGTGTGTGTGTGGGGTGAGCGAGGGTGTGTGTGTGTGTGTGTGTGTGTGTGTGTGTGTGTGTGTGTGTGTGTGTGTGTGGTGAGCGAGGGTGTGTGTGTGTGTGTGTGTGTGTGTGTGTGTGGGGTGAGCGAGGGTGTGTGTGTGTGTGTGTGTGGGGTGAGCGAGGGTGAGTGTGTGTGTGTGTGTGTGTGTGGGGTGAGCGAGGGTGTGTGTGTGTGTGTGTGTGTGTGTGTGTGTGTGTGTGGGGTGAGCGAGGGTGTGTGTGTGTGTGTGTGTGTGTGTGTGTGGGGTGAGCGAGGTGAGTGTGTGTGTGTGTGTGTGTGTGTGTGTGTGTGTGTGTGTGTGTGTGTGTGGGGTGAGCGAGGGTGTGTGTGTGTGTGTGTGTGGGGTGAGCGTGTGTGTGTGTGGGTGAGCGAGGGTGTGTGTGTGTGTGTGTGTGTGTGTGTGGGGTGAGCGAGGGTGAGTGTGTGTGTGTGTGTGTGTGTGTGTGTGTGTGTGGGGTGAGCGAGGGTGTGTGTGTGTGTGTGTGTGTGGGGTGAGCGAGGGTGTGTGTGTGTGTGTGTGTGTGTCGCTCACCTTTGATGTCTCGGTGGATGATCTGGTTCTCGTGGAGGTAGGCCAGGCCCCGGAGCAGCTGCTCGGTGTAGTTCATGATGACGGCGTCTTTGAAGGCCCCGTACTTGTTCAGGAGGTGCGACACGGAGCCACCTGCGGGGGAGGGAGGGAGGGAGGGAGGGAGGGAGGATGCTTACTTTGGCAGGCCACTTTTCCCAAACGGCACAAAAACACACACGCTCACTCCGGGAGGCGCTCCTGCATCTCATGTTGGATGGAGAGATAGAAGCGCAGCGTGGCGGCTGCCAAAGAGGAAACGGGACACAATGGCTCGTTACCGCGCCGTCCATGTGTCAAAGGTCAGGGGTCATAGGCAGCCCTTCTGTGCAGCAGCAGCACTTCAAACAGCCATAGATTTCGCTCCCCTGATATTCCATTTTTTGCAGTCAGTCTTACCCAACTTTTCCCTTTATCTAAATCAGTTCATATTTGCCAGAGCCAAGCTCAAATATTTGATCAATGAAAACAAACCTATTGATACAGGTATCTAAGAACAGACTAGTCCAGGTGAGCTGCCCCCCTCCCCCCCCCCCCCCCCCCCCCCCCTCAGGCCCAATGATACCCCACACCGCTCATTAAGGTCAGCACCTGAATCACACCAGCACCTGAATGATACCCCACACGAGCACCTGAATGGTACCACACACCGCTCATTAAGGTCCACACCAGCACCTGCCTGATACCCCACACCGCTCATTAAGGTCCACACGAGCACCTGAATGTCAACGGAGATTAGGGGGGGCGAGCATTCAGGAGAAGATGGCCAGAAACATCTTTTTAATATGATATGGTGCTGCAAAGGTCTGCAGTTGTTTTCTGAATACAGGACGGTAGGACGTCTACTTACTAACTATCCCAACAATCTGGAATCTGGCCCATTCTGTTGTTCTGGTTATAGTAACCTATGCTGATGAGTTGATTATAGTATTGGTTCAGTGTAGTATAGAGTAGATTACTGCTGTATGGAGTGTGTATTAGTACTAGTTTAGTTTAGTTAGCTGGTTAGCTAGACTACTTTAGTTCAGTTTAGTTAGCTACAGTTAGTTAGCTAGCGTAAGTTAGTTTAGTTAGCTGGTAAGCTAGACTACTTTAGTTCAGTTTAGTCTAGTATATGATGATGTATATTGTGGTGGTATGTAGTATTATATGTGATCTGTGATGTTGGTGGTCAACTGGAAGAATGGTGTACTGGCGTCTACGGTACCTGCCATCCACTCCACGAAGAGGTTGTAGTTGCTCTTCTCGCAGGTGGCGCCCAGCATGCGGATGATGTTGGGGTGGTTGAGGTGGGCCATCATGCGGATCTCCTCGCGCAGCGCCTCCACCACCTCCTCCTGCTCCGAGGAGGTGTTGCGCACGTACGTCACCTGCAAAACCCACAGAGAGAGGACTTAGCAGCATGTTCAGTCGTTTCACGGAAACTTCTAGGCTATTTAAGTGAGTGTTCAAAATGGACACTACACCATAGGTTGATCTATGAGATTTCCATTGTGTATACCCATCACAGGCATTGATATTGTATATTCACTAAAAAAGCAGGCGAGAAAGCGACCATCTTAGAAAGCTTCCATCTGTGCACAGCCTGTGGGATTTCTTTACAGATTTTGATCATTTTTTTTACAAAATGACTCTGTTGTGTTCAGCCATCACAGGCATAGATATTGTATATTCACGAGACACTAAACTGCATCCGAGAAAGCGACCATCTTAGCTTCCATCTATGCACAGCCTGTAGGATTTCTTCACAGTTTTTGATAATTTTTTTCAAAATGACTGTCGTGTCGTGTCGTGTCGTGTCGTGTCGTGTCGTGTCGTGTCGTGTCGTGTCGTGTCGTGTCGTGTCGTGTCGTGTCGTGTCGTGTCGTGTCGTGTCGTGTCGTGTCGTGTCGTGTCGTGTCGTGTCGTGTCGTGTCGTGTCGTGTCGTGTCGTGTCGTGTTCCTCCTCACCTGTTTGACGGCCATGAGCGTGCCCGTGCCCACGTCCTGAGCCTGGTAGCAGGAGGAGAACGCGCCCAGGCCGATCTGCTGGCCCTTCAGCCACTCGTGCCCTTCCGGTAGGGCTGCTTTGCTTTGGTAAGCCCAGGCAGCGTCTCGGGCGTCTAGAGGGAAAAAACCGCGAAAGGGGTTAATGGGTTACAGGAAAGGGTTTATTTAGAGTTTAGTTACATAAACCTGATGTCGACAGACAGAAGACAATGGAGGTGCTGAAGAAGTGAGAAGGAGATTATCGTCAAGTTAAATATTAAGCTAAATAAGGTTTACTCTGAACACACTGAAGAAAGAAATAGTATTGTGGTTTTATGTAATGTACGTACATATCTACATATCTAACATGTACATGTCTACATATCAGTGCAACTCATTGGAAAACCATTAGCATCAGACTGGTGAGCGGAACTTACATCCACCTGGATGATGATGACATCCTCTCCCTTGTCCACCTGCAGCTGGGGGATGATGGGAAGGGCGTCCTGCGACTCCGACATTGCCATGACGATGGCCAGCGCCTCCTCTTCCTCTGCCTCCATCTTCTCCTTGCACTTCTGGTGCTGGGTCACGTCGTCCGTGTAGGTGCCCCGGGTGGTGGTGCTGCCGCCACTGCTGCTGCTGGCGCTAGAGTCGCCCGCGGTGCCCCCCTGCTCGCCCGGGGACAGCACGGCCACCTCGGACTGGAAGGTGACGGTGCCCTCGCCAGCGCTGGGCATGATGGTGCCCTCCAGCAGATCCTCCATGCTGGAGTTGAGCTCGGCGGAGGCGTCCAGCCCGCGGAACTTGTCCTCCACCGGCGTGAAGACCGTGTCCTCGCTGGGGATGAGCGTGGCGGCACCCGAGGGGCTGGAGGAGGACTCGGCGGCTCCAGAGCACGTGGCGGCGGCGGCAGCGGCGGCGGCCGCCAACGAGGAGTCCTGCAGGTCCAGCCTCATGCCGCCTTTGCCCGCCAGAGGGCAGACGTGCTTGCTGCCGCCGGCCTCTGAGGGAGCCGGCCGAGAGGGCTTTGGTCTGTGGATCTGGCTGGAGGGCAGGGGGCGCGACTGGGTGAACACGGCCGACGGGTCTTTCTCTGGGTCTTTACAGTTGGCGCCACCGCTGCTGCTGCTGCTGCCGCCACCACCACCACACGCTACTGGTGCCTTCTGCAGCGGGTACTTGCGCTGGGCACCGGGTGAGGCGCCGGCTGCTAGCTTGCTGGGCACAAAGCCTGGCGGGCCTCGGTGGGCAGTCTTGGGGCTCGAGGCGTCTGTGGGGAAGGCGGGCGTGCGAGGGGCAGAGGGGGAGGAGAGGAGCGGGGGAGGCTGAGGCTGAGGATGAGACTGAGGTTGAGACTGAGGTTGAGACTGAGGCTGGGTGGAGGGAGACGGGGAGTTGAGACACTGGTTCTGCAGCCGACCTCTGGCCTGCACGGGGGGCTTTGGGTACTCCGCCGGGGGGCCTCCTGCCGACACGGCCGCCAGCCGCTCCGCCAGCACCTCCTCTTGGCCCGCCGCGGCTCCGGAGAGCTTAGCTGCACCTCCCTGCTGCTGCTGCTGCTGCTGCTGCTGCTGCTGCTGCTGCTGCTGCTGCTGCTGCGCCCGTCCTCTGTGCTTCCCGGTGCACAGCTGCACCGTGTGGGCGGGCGAGTTGCACTCCGTCACATTCGGCGAGTTGTGCGGGGCGGCCGGGCCGTCGGCGTAGTGCGATCCGCATCCTGCCGCCGAGGCGGCGCCAATCCCGCACGCGCCTCCTCCTCCTCCTCCTCCTCCTCCTCCTCCTCCTCCGCTCTCGGCCACATGCAGCTCCTCCAGCCCCAGGTGGATGGCGTCCAGGATGTCCATCTCCTCGGCGATGGCCAGCAGGCGGCGGCGCATGCGGGCGTAGTGGGTGGAGCTGGTGGCGCTGAGCATGTCCAGGAGCTTGAGGAAGACGTGGGGCACGCGGGCCACCATGCGGGCGGCGCTCAGGAAGACGCGGCGGGACAGCTTGCCCACCATGGAGTGGGAGTTGTCGATGGACTGCAGCGCGAAGCTCAGCAGCGGGAGCAGCTTCTGGTATCTGCTTCGGGGAAGGAGGGCCGGAGTCGTCAACCAAACAATCCTATTCACGTTCGTGTTTATAACAGCTGATATGTTAACACTATTCACGTGCGTGTTTAAAACAGGTGATATTTTAACACTATTCACGTTCGTGTTTATAACAGCTGATATTTTAACACTATTCTCGTTCGTGTTTAAAACAGGTGATATTTTAACACTATACACGTGCGTGTTTAAAACAGGTGATCTATTTTAACACTATTCACGTTCCTGTTTATAACAGGTGATCTATTTTAACACTATTCACGTTCGTGTTTAAAACAGGTGATCTATTTTAACACTATTCACGTTCGTGTTTATAACAGCTGATATTTTAACACTATTCTCATTCGTGTTTAAAACAGGTGATATTTTAACACTATACACGTGCGTGTTTAAAACAGGTGATCTATTTTAACACTATTCACGTTCCTGTTTATAACAGGTGATCTATTTTAACACTATTCACGTTCCTGTTTATAACAGGTGATCTATTTTAACACTATTCACGTGCGTGTTTATAACAGGTGATCTATTTTAACACTATTCACGTTCGTGTTTATAACAGGTGATATTTTCACACTATTCACGTGCGTGTTTAGAACAGGTGATCTATTTTAACACTATTCACGTTCCTGTTTATAACAGGTGATCTATTTTAACACTATTCACGTTCCTGTTTATAACAGGTGATCTATTTTAACACTATTCACGTGCGTGTTTATAACAGGTGATCTATTTTAACACTATTCACGTTCCTGTTTATAACAGGTGATCTATTTTAACAGGTGTTTGGACACCTAGAGCCCCTTAGAACACAACATAACACAATGGAATGATCCAGAACAGTTTATGTGCAAGAACTGGAACGTGCCACACGACTGACTCCGACATACGGCGACCATTTCTCTATTCTTGCATTAAAAGGTGCATTCTTCTGAGGGAAATTTGGAGTATTTACAACCTACCACTACTTCACCATTCCCTTTCACTAAATCCTTCGTCTCATTCATGAAAAATCACTTTGCATTTCTACTTCATCAAGCTGATGTTGCGATCCTCACCTCTCTCCCAGGTTCTGTGACTGGTTGCAGTCTCCGGCCGACACGATGTGCGGGTAGAACTCCGCAGGGAACTCCAGCAGCAGGCGGTCGATCAGGCACAGACGCCCCAGCAGGGCCTGCCAGTTGGTCGACTCCGTCTGGGAGCCCAAGATGCAGTTCAGGACATAGTCCACACCACCGATGCCTATGGACCCTGCACAGAGCAGAACAGCCAACACAAATAAAAAATCAGTTAGATGGAGTTGGCTCATTTCAAAAAGGTTTGTACATTTCTAATCTATTTTCTAGTTTGTAAAGTTTTAATAAAGGAATGGCTTAACAGTGACACTAACCGCCAATTGACTTGCCATGCTTACGAATTAATACCTCAGAACGTGCGTTGTGTTCAAAACAAACAAGAGAATGTGACTTTGTTTAACACAGGCCCCACACTGCATAGATGTGAAAGTTGAACTTTGAAATGTGAGCTGGAGAGGTGGTTTGTGGGTCCTCTGTGGTTCTTATGGACTGGACAGCTTCAGAGAATTTGAATGTTTGACTTTAAGTCCTGTGAGGCGATTTGAGTCCTGTGAGGCGGTTTGAGTCCTGTGAGGCGGTTTGAGTCCTGTGAGGCGATTTGAAGTCCTACCTGCTTTGAGGATCTCTCTTCCCACCGCCAGCTCGCCCATCTGACCCTTACACAGCTCCAGCAGGGTGGACACTGACAGCTGGCTGGTACGGCTGTGGAGACACACACACACACACACACACACACACACACACACACACACACACACACACACACACACACACACACACACACACAACAATAAATACACTTAAAACACCACTAAAATCCCATGAAATAAGATGTTTAATTCGAGAGATTGCTCTAATACCATAATAAATCAATTGTACTTGATCCCCACTTATGGGGAATTTGACATACAATAAAAAAAAAAAATCACTTCCAAAGCTGTGTGTTCGCCTCAAAAGGAAGTTAGCGTTTTTTTTTGTAATACATGTTTTATAGTTCCTGTGCAGCCACTCCACCACTAGGTGGCAGCAAATTCCAGTAGTCACTTACATAGGGCACCGTCTCAATATATAACCCCTCACACAACGATGGCCTAACTCTGACAACCGATTAATAATCAGCTGTGTGTCTTAAAAAAAAATCACACTCTTTTAAACAGGATCTATTTCCCACCAGACTTACAGAAGAGACTGGTTCCTTTTACAGAGAGGTTAGGAAATGCATTTGGGTTCAAACTAGGTGACAGTACCTGTTGGCGTCGGCACACTTGACCAGGATGGTCTCCACCACGGGCCGGAGGAGCTGCTGCAGACGGCTGCGTTCGGCCAGGGAGTGGCAGGGGGTGTACACCAGCATGGCCCGCAGGGTTTTCTGCCGAGAAACGCCAGAGGAGCAGACTTACTGACATGTTTCAGATTCAGGTTTCATTCAGTGGCTTCCTTACCTTCTAGCGTCTTATCTTCTACCTCACTCACTCACTCACTCAACTCTTAGGCAGGCATATCCAGACACACACACACACACACACACACACACACACACACACACACACACACACACACACACACACACACACACTCTGTCTCAGAGGAAACACAGGAGACGGCCCATGTGGCTACATCGCTCTGAGGCAGACAGGGTCAAAAGATGTTCCCAACTTGTTCATAAAAATCTCTGTTTGAAGTCAAAATATTTAGCATAGTCCAGATAAGGAACACCTGAGGTATGCATTGTTTGGCTAAATGTCTGGGGTGCCGTGATAATAAAAAAAGTCCCTTAGAAGCCGAATACTGCAGACACAGAGGAGTCTATTTGCAACTGATAGTAAAGGGGAAATGCTGAGCCTGGCCCGTGTGTGTAACACAACTCCCATGGGGCAGAGAGGAAGGGATGCACTTTTGACCCCAGAGTGTTACGACCCCCACGGTCGCCCTAAGAATGAACCCAAGGCCAGCTGACCACCAGTGCACTTGCCTGAGTGGGATCTCACATTGAAACTGTGTGTGTTTCAGTGTGTGTGTGTGTGGCTTAAAAAGGTTTCAACCGTAAGAGTTAACTCTGTTAAGATGGAGATCAAGCTAAATTGTTACCAAAGGGGTGATTGTTCAAAAGAATAGAGAGGTGAACAAACAAAAAGAACTGTTGAGAAGAAAAGTACGATCCACAAAATGAAAGCAAATAATCTAAATGTTTTTTTGGACAGAAGGGTCCCTGATTGAGTAAAAAAAAAAAAAAAAATTGTGATTTTTTTTTCCAGAATTACTTTGACTACAAAAAACTCAAAAGAAAACCATAGAGCAATTAATTCCCAGACACCGTATGCTTGGAGTCCTTGAAAGACAGAGAACTAGAGGATCTAAGTTCACGCTGACCCTGAAAGACAGAGAACTAGAGGATCTAAGTTCACGCTGACCCTGACTCCAACTGGAGCTGTGGGGAGTGATGACTGATGGAGGACCGCACTGGAACTCTGCCCAGTGCAGACAGACCCAGCTAACAGTGTACTTCTTCTGTACTCTACCTCCCCCTCTCACTTCTCCCACGAGACACACACACACACACACACACACACACACACACACACACACACACACACCTCAATGCATCACATACTTTTAGGCATACCTAAAGATACATGCGTACCAACCCACATGAATGCATGGGTGTTTCAAAAGGCATTTTTATATACATATATTACTTTGAAAGTCACAAGATACCCCCCAACAGTGCCACCAGCAGCAGCGGCAGAAACCCGTTTCATTTGCCTTGTAGATTTTGCACATCTCAAGCAGGCTGGGTGTTTTTTGCAGCCCTGGACAAAAGAAGCCCTCACGACGAGAAAGAAAGAAAAAAAAAAAAAAAAAAAACCTCTTCAAAGTCTCCTTTTGGACTCCATCTCTGAGCCTTCCCTTGAGAGGCAGGCACCCAAGGTATTTATAGTACAGAACCACTCCCTTCTTCCTTTGTCTCCCAAGAGTATAGAAACGCTGCGGCCCATCCACGCTAAATATGCTAGAGCCCCCCCCCCCCCCCCGTGCCCCCGTGCCCCCCCCCCACCACCACCCCTCCTCCTCCTCCTCCTCGTCCACCATCCCACCCCCCAGCGAGAGGACAGAACTGTCTTGTTTTCATAAATGCTACTCTCTGCAGCAAAGTGCCCTGGGGAAATGTCAACTCCCTGAGCTCGACATTATGAAAGCGAGAGAGAGAGAGAGAGAGAGAGAGAGAGAGAGAGAGAGAGAGGGAGAGAGAGAGACAGAAAAATCCCTCACCAAGAGCTATTGTTCTTTATGAAGCGATTAAATAGGTTAGGAGAAGAGAAGAGTGGGAGAGAGAGAGGGGAGAAGAAAAAAAAGAAACCTTTCTTTCAGGCGTCGTAGATCCCCGCTGTTGCTTTTTCAGTCGTCCCGGCAGAACTGGACTTTTAGGAGGGGCGGGCTGGGGAAGTGGGTTATGGGCCTGAACTTTAGCACCGCTCAGATTAGCAACTGCGCAGCCGAGAGCAACAACACAATCTGGACATTGCACTCAGGATGCTCTCTGCTAGATCCCTTGGTGCTGATGACTAATAAACAGCTAGTGTGTGTGTGTGTGTCCGTAGAGGGGTTTTGTTTTGTGTGGGAGACCCTCCGAGAGAGACTTGGCTGCACTACAGAACAACAATGCGAGATCCATTCAAAAGGTTCATAAATATCTCCAGGGCCCACACACACACACACACACACACACACACGACAATCCAGCACACTGTGCCTGACACACACACACACATGACAATCCAGCACACTGTGCCTGACACACACACACACGACAATCCAGCACACTGTGCCTGACACACACACACACACACACACACACACACACACACACACACACACACACACACACACACACACACACACACACACACACGACAATCCAGCACACTGTGCCTGACACACACACACACGACAATCCAGCACACTGTGCCTGACACACACACACACACACACACACACACACGACAATCCAGCACACTGCCCGACACAGACTATCCTTCATCTCCTAGTACTGCAGTCTTTACATATTTTATTGAATAACTGCTGGAAGATTAAAGAACTGTCCTTAATGTACACTGTAGTTTAAAGATTTAGTAAAGTATCAAACTTGTTTAATTAAAGTTTATGTTGTTTATTTAGTCACTTATTTGTGTGGCCTACTTAGACATAACATCCATAAGCCTGGTTTTCACGAGTCTTCCATGTATTGTGTGTATGTATGTTTGTGTTCACGCTTAAAGAGAAACTCACATCCTTCCTCTCATCTCCAGCACCGCCCTTCTGAATGAGCTACAGAAATGCCCAGAACAGACACCACTCTCTGATTTCATGTTTTCGGGTGAAGTTCTATCTTTTTGCGTTCCATTTTCTCTAACAGCTCTTTTTATGCCTCCTCACAGATGGCCGCCTGGTTTGACTAATTTTAGGAGAGTGCAAGAGCCACAGAATCCAACCCCACACAATGATGGAACTGACTAAAGGACAGAATCCAACCCCACACAATGATGGAACTGATTAAAGGACAGAATCCAACCCCACACAATGATGGAACTGACTAAAGGACAGAATCCAACCCCACACAATGATGGAACTGACTAAAGGACAGAATCCAACCCCACACAATGATGGAACTGATTAAAGGACAGAATCCAACCCCACACAATGATGGAACTGACTAAAGGACAGAATCCAACCCCACACAATGATGGAACTGACTAAAGGACAGAATCCAACCCCACACAATGATGGAACTGACTAAAGGACAGAATCCAACCCCACACAATGATGGAACTGACTAAAGGACAGAATCCAACCCCACACAATGATGATGGAACTGATTAAAGGACAGAATCCAACCCCACACAATGATGATGGAACTGATTAAAGGACAGAATCCAACCCCACACAATGATGATGGAACTGACTAAAGGACAGAATCCAACCCCACACAATGATGATGGAACTGATTAAAGGAACCAGGCCTCACCAGTGCAGCCACGTAGACCTTGTAGACGGGGTCAGCGCACACCATGGAGAGGACACTGCAACAGGACTCTGCCACCACCTCGCCGGACACCTCCCCACAGCTTCCTGCTCCTGCTGCTGCTCCTCCTCCTGCTCCTCCTCCTGCTCCTCCTCCTGCTCCTCCTGCTCCTCCTGCTCCTCCTCCACTGGCCCCGCCCAGCGAGCGCTCCCCGTTGGCCAGCAGCAGAGCGCCGCTCACATCATGCGACAGCCGCCGCAGCGCCATCTCTCGGATGTTCCAGTTCCGCGAGAAGAGGCAGCCCACCAGCTCCATGCCGAAGACCTGGGGGAGGAAGAGGAGGGAGAGGAGGAAGAGGAGATGGAGAGAGGGGAAGACAACGAGAACGAGCAGAAAGATTGAGAGAGAGAGAGATGGAAAGAACAGACAGGAGAGAGAGAGAGAGTTAAAAACAATGTATGATAAGAGAGACTCTTTATGTTGAATATGGGTGTCTTCTGTTGCATCAATTAAATCGATCACTTTGAACGAAACCAGCTAAACTTGATGCAGTTCGGCTTCACACAGAGCACCGCTCCGCTCGTTCACGTCCCCCAGCACCTTCTCAAACCTGTCCCCCCCGGGGCTCACCTTGATCCAGGGCTCGGCCAGCTCCTTGTAGGTCTGCGGGATCTGCTGCACGCCATAGTGGGGCAGGGTGAAGTCTCCCTCCGGCTGGCCCGGTCGCGGGCTGTCGCCGTGGCCCGACGAGGACTGGCTTTGGGTGCGGCTGGAGGCTCCGTCCACGGAGGAGGAGGGGTCATGGCTGTGGGGGGGAAAAGGCCAGTTTGTTTGCGTTTTTTTTTTGGAGCAGTAAACAAATATAAACATCTATAGTCGTGTTTGTTTGTAGTGAAGCAAACGCTCGGATTTCAACTGCAGTCGTGCTGTGAGAGGAGTACACATTGATGGAGAGCCACCATTAAAGCAGCAATACGGAGTTTCTCGTCCAAAACTAGTCAACTAACTACCTAAAAGGCATGCAATAACTTGCAAACACCACCAACAGTCCAGCTGACACTGATAGAAACTTGCCAACACACTAACTGGTGTCTTTTGGCAGTTTGGCTGGCAATGAAAGCTTTTCTTCCATTTTTGCAGGGTGTACCAGCCCGTTACACAGAACTACATAGGGCATATCCTGGATGGCTAGTGGGGAAGGCACAAGTGTTTATCTGTCCTTCACATGACCATATGCTATCAAAATGAATTTGAGGATGGTACCAAAACTAGTTGCCTGTAAAAACCATATCTCAAAAAGTGTCAAATTGTTGCATAGTGTTACTTTAAGAATGTGTCTGTCTTGGCAGCAAAACATCCACAGACTCTCCCAGAAAAGCTGTCAAGACTAAAGCCTAAATTTGGAAAAGAAAAATGGAAAACCTGCTCCGACCTCAAGCAGATGGGCCCCCCCTTATGTGCCGTGGTTCTGCTTAAGGTGTCTTCCTGATTAACAGGGAGTTTTTCCTTGCCCCTGTCCCCATTGTGCTTGCTCTATGGGGGTCCAGGCACTGGGCTCTGTGGAGCATGTGTGTGTGTGTGTGTGTGTGTGTGTGTGTGTGTGTGTGTGTGTGTGCTTGCTCTAAGGGGGTCCAGGCACTGGGCTCTGTTAAGCACCTTGAGACAATTTCATTTTACACAAAGGCCTACACCCTACATGAATGTGTTGCCTATGTATGTGCCCCTTAAACTGTACTTATTTGGCGTCTTCATTCGGCCATCAACAGAAGCATCTTCACACTGGCCTTTTGGGCTGCTTAAAAGCAAGGCAGGGGACGTGTTTAAAAACTAAACCCTGTGTTGGGCTATCCAAAAATGGTAGTTGTTTTGAACTTGCTTGCTTCTTACTCAAATGAAGTGTAGTAAAATATTCTGTTTCATATTCTGTTGGATTTGTTCAGTCATGTAACGTTACCATTTGTGGCTAAATAGCATTAGCATAACACCATTCCACAGTGCCACGGCATCGGTCCTAGGTGGAGTGATGCTCTCTGTATGCTATGAGTCTGTGTGCTATGAGTCTGT
Organism: Clupea harengus; assembly: GCF_900700415.2. Lineage (NCBI taxonomy): Eukaryota > Metazoa > Chordata > Actinopteri > Clupeiformes > Clupeidae > Clupea > Clupea harengus. The sequence continues at coordinate 26,912,555 of NC_045163.1, read as the reverse complement.
ATGCTACGAGTCTGTATGCTACGAGTCTGTGTGCTACGAGTCTGTGTGCTACGAGTCTGTGTGCTACGAGTCTGTGTGCTACGAGTCTGTGTGCTACGAGTCTGTGTGCTACGAGTCTGTGTGCTACGAGTCTGTGCGCTACGAGTCTGTACGCTACGAGTCTGTACGCTACGAGTCTGTATGCTATCTGTGACTAAAACTGTTTTTCTGCACACATTAACATACACATCAGCGCAGTCCAGTTGAAGGACCAGCACTCTGTCACTAAGTTAAGTGTATCTAGCAAAGAAAACCTTAACCTCTTCATTATAACTTGTTGAATAAGTTGAATAAGATGAATAAGTTCAAGTTCAGGCCCTGGGCTCTGGGCCTTGAGACAAATACATTTCTTATATAAATAAAAAAATCTTTTTTAGTTTTGGTGCTGTATAAATAAAACTGAATTTAAATGAAGAAATGTGTTGGTAAGCAACAAAAGGACAAAGTTCATACCTCAACTCACACTCTGGACAAAACGCACATATTTATTCCATACAATTAGAATAATTAGGGTTGTTTCCCGGGGAAAACAACAGGCTTGGATTTCATGGATGTTTCTTTTTTTTTTTTCTTTTTTTTTTATCCCCCAAAGTGCCATTTTCATGTCTAGAGGGGAAAACACCTTGAACACACACACACACACACACACACACACACACACACACACACACACACACACACACACACACAAAACAAGGGTGGTGCCTGACTGTCTGGCTCTCCCGACCACGAGAAAGGGAAGGGATCCAATGGCCAAGGCACATTCCAGTTCACTACCTGGTGCCCTACGCAGACCCTGTGTAAACCTGTGCCCTACGCAGGCCCTGTGTAAACCTGTGCCCTACGCAGACCCTGTGTAAACCTGTGCAAGCGCTCGAGTCTTGACAACTTAGACTCAAAACACATTGCACATTTCAAATGAACGTTTTTTACTTTTTGGGGAATCTGCAATACATTTGTTTCACTGTCGTTGAATTAGGATACAGACCTCATGAATCATGCTTTGAACTCTTAAATCATTTAGACTTCGAAGTCAGCAAATAACTCTTAATTGGCAACTGGAAAGCCACGCTTGCCATGCTTGCCTTGCAATTCCTTAGATGGGCAGGAGGAGAGAGGAATGATTCAAATGGACGCCCAAACTTGGACAAACATTCGACTGCATGGATCGGTCTTGGCTTTGGTAAATCAGTGACTAGGTTTCACTGGTGGACCTTGGACTTTATCCTTTAGTGCGGAGAGCAGCGTCTGCTGGAGGGAAAGTTCTGCCCCACAGATGGGGGGGGAAAAATTGCACAAAAGCTCTGAGGGCAAGAGGTCTAATTTGGGCCCGGTTCACACACACACACACACACACACACACACACACACACACACACACACACACACTCATTCCTGGGCTCCTGCGGGGGGCTCGGTTGTTGGGACGGATTAGGCTTGACGAGAAGTTACTTGGCACACACTTGCGCCAGTCACAGTGTGGTACAGGGGTGGCATCGAGACATTTGGCCGGCTTTTTCAATGGCTTGGTTTTTTTCCCCCTCCTCTCCGCCTCCCATGCCAACAGAGAGCCAGTTCAGTTCCGGGCTCCAGTGCAACTGTGCATAATGTCACCAGCCCATTGAGGTTTCCGCTGACATTTCCGCCTTCTTGTGTTCCGTCTTATCTGTCTGCTTTAACTGCGACGGCGGCAGCTGTTCCGTCAGCCACACACACACACACACACACACACACACACACACACACACACACACACACACACACACACACACACACACACACACACACACACACTTGCAGACACACACAAACGCAATCAGCAGGTGCTTCCTGACACGCGGACAGGACAGACGTCGACACCTCGTCTCCTAATCAACGTAACAATGCCTGATATTCCGGGCGCTTCCACAAGTCTTTCGAAGAGGAACAACTTCCTGGTGGCTTACCTTACAGTTTTAACAGAAAATGTCTCCGAAACAGAAAAGTAACTGGAGCCTAAACTGAACCCTGACGAACGTTAAGTCCACGCAGGTCTGCGGCTGTTCTAATTGAAGTGGCAGTGTTGAACCCTGCAGCTTCCCTGCTTCATCCTCTAGGAGACCCAGATGTGTATAATGTGTGATATCCTGTCTGTCCTTGGGGATGCGTGCCAGACCCAAACAGCACACACACACACACACACACACACACACACACACACACACACACACACACACACACACACACAGACACAGAGAACATTCTAGAAAGCGATAACCTTGCATTACGCCGGCATTCAGATTCAGTTACCTGTAAAAGTCATGGGACTTCCACTTGGCTCGACAGAGAGGGCAGATCAGAGTTTCATGGTTCCGCCTGCATTCCTCTGCCCCTGCAATCACACGAAGAAGAATAATACGAAATTAAATATATATATATATATATATTTAAGACTCATATTTCGTCCAGTCACATTTCAAAGAATAAAGAAAAATGTCTTTTGACTGCCTGTCAGCTATGATCGAGGCCAGAGACAAAGTCCTTGTCCCAATTACACGGGGGGAGAGAGAGAGAGCGAGGAAGGGGGAGAGAGAGAGTGAAGGAGGGAGAGAGAGAGAGAGAGAGAGAAAGTCAGAGAGGACTGGGTGTGTGTTGCGCGAGGCTATGGGACTGTCAGACTGTCAGACTGTAATGGTACAGGGACGGGTGAGATGGCGTGCGTGCGTGCGGTCGCTAGGCTCGCTGAGCCGGAAAACCTCTCGGGGGACTGTCAGGAGTCACTAATGCCACACGAGTCCGAGACACTCGTGTTTTACTCTCCTTCTCCAAGACACTCGTGTTTTACTCTCCTTCTCCAAGACACTCGTGTTTTACTCTCCTTCTCCAACACACTCGTGTTTTACTCTCCTTCTCCAAGACACTCGTGTTTTACTCTCCTTCTCCAAGACACTCGTGTTTTACTCTCCTTCTCCAAGACACTCGTGTTTAACTCTCCTTCTCCAAGACACTCGTGTTTTACTCTCCTTCTCCAAGACACTCGTGTTTTACTCTCCTTCTCTAAGACACTCGTGTTTTACTCTCCTTCTCCAAGACACTCGTGTTTTACTCTCCTTCTCCAAGACACTCGTGTTTACTCTCCTTCTCCAACACACTCGTGTTTTACTCTCCTTCTCCAAGACACTCGTGTTTTACTCTCCTTCTCCAAGACACTCGTGTTTTACTCTCCTTCTCTAAGACACTCGTGTTTTACTCTCCTTCTCCAACACACTCGTGTTTTACTCTCCTTCTCTAAGACACTCGTGTTTTACTCTCCTTCTCCAAGACACTCGTGTTTTACTCTCCTTCTCTAAGACACTCGTGTTTTACTCTCCTTCTCTAAGACACTCGTGTTTTACTCTCCTTCTCTAAGACACTCGTGTTTTACTCTCCTTCTCCAACACACTCGTGTTTTACTCTCCTTCTCCAAGACACTCGTGTTTTACTCTCCTTCTCCAAGACACTAGTTTTTACTCTCCTTCTCTAAGACACTCGTGTTTAACTCTCCTTCTCCAAGACACTAGTGTTTTATATATATTATTATTTATCTATACCGTGTTTTTTCCAACAGGCTAATGTTAAATGGTGTTAATGGTGAATACTAAGTTGTGTGTCTGTATACTACATACGTATGTATTTGGTGCTCTGTATGCTTGTATGTATGATTGCATATGTGTCGACATGTCAGTGGGTGAGAGAGAGAGAAAGAGAGAAAGAGAGAGAGAGTGTGTGTGTGTACTCACAGATAAAGTGAGAGAGTGTGAGACAGACAGACAGACAGACAGACAGACAGACAGACAGACAGACAGAGTGTGTGTGTGTGTGAGAGTGTGTGTGTGTGTACTTACGGTGAGAGTGAGTGAGTGTGAGGTGTGAGAGTGTGTGTGAGAGAGAGAGTGTGTGAGAGAGAGAGTGTGTGAGAGAGAGTGTGTGTGAGAGAGTGTGTGAGAGAGAGTGTGTGTGTGAGAGTGTGTGAGAGAGAGAGTGTGTGAGAGAGAGAGTGTGTGTGAGAGAGAGTGTGTGTGAGAGAGAGTGTGTGTGAGAGAGTGTGTGTGTGTGTGAGAGAGTGTGTGTGTGTGTGTGAGAGAGTGTGTGTGAGTGAGTGAGTGAGAGAGTGTGTGTGAGAGTGTGTGTGTGAGTGAGAGTGTGTGTGTGTGTGAGAGTGTGTGTGTGAGTGTGTGAGTGGACTTACATATAGACATGCAGTGGTGGTGCAGCTTGTTCCTGCAGCCCTCTTCACACACGGTCAGGCTCTCCTCATCCAGCATGTCCAGCAGACAGATGGGACACATCTGCTCCTCCTCATCTTTCACGCTGCACACAAACACACACACACACACACACACACTCACTGAAAGGGTGCTCAGAAAGACAGAAACTATCGCAAAACAGCAAATCACACACACACACACACCTTTGAAAACATACACAGCAGTCTCACACATCTCATTTCAACGTGTGTGTGTGTGTGTGTGTGTGTGTGTGAGGCCCACCTGTGTGTGTGTGTGTGTGTGTGTGTGTGTGAGAGAGAGGCCCACCTGCGCGCGCGTGTGTGTGTGTGTGTGTGTGTGTGTGTGTGTGTGTGTGTGTGAGGCCCACCTGCTCTCGGTGCTGGAGGCTGAGGTACTGGAGGGACAGGAGGTGTGAGAGTTGGACATGCGCGAGACAAACTTCTGGATGGTGTTGCGTGAGGGGGCCTTGATCCGGGAGCTGCGGCGGTTATGGTACTTCTGGAACAGGCTCTCCACCTGGGCGGCACACACACACGGCACACACACACACACCACACACAGGAACACGCACACAACATTTAGGAACCGTTCTAGTCAGAAATGTTAGTTTAAATCAGAGAGTGACAATAATTCTGCAGAGGCCCACAAATTCGCTCATTTGAAACACAATATTACTTTTTCTCCCTTCAGAAGCATTCACGCGTTAGGTTTTTCAAATATCTCAAATCCTTCAGGTCAACGCAAAAAAAATCATAGAATCATCTTTTGTTTGAAAGGTAGTCAACATGGTGGTCTCCTTTAATGACTTCTCTCACTTCAAAGTTCTTCAGGGTCTTCCTCCAGAGCAGGGCGTCTGACGGCTCCAGCTGGAACACTCGGAGCATGACGAAGAGGACGTGGATGCAGAACGCCCCTCGGCCGCAGCTGCAAGTCTACCAGGAAAAACACACACACACACACACACACACACACACACACACACACTTTTTATGACCGGCACAACTCCCCAGGCATACTTGGACAGTGCCCGCATGGCGTTTCTATCGGAGTTTGAAGTGGACCGGTTCACACACACACAGAGAGGGGTCACTGCTTGGCTGAAGTGAACGCTGTGGTGCAACGTTTTATGGCCCCTATGGGCAACATCTAGGAACCAAGCTGAATGGCACAGAAAAACAGTAGAATCATTCAGACGAACAGGCTGTTCTGGACCCAGCTGTGCTCTTAAATAAGTATAAGTTCGACACTTTAATACAAAATAAACATAGAACATGAAGTAACTATATGAAGTAACTATATGCACGCGAAGAGTCTAAAAAGTTGACGGGTGATAGGTCATCACATCAAAAGTGCCAGTTGTGTCTTAGGCCAGACCAACCTGTGGACCAATGAACACTCTGTATTTGTTGTCAGGGCTGTCTCCTCCAATCAGGAAGGAGTTGGGTCCTATTTGCTGCAGCAGGTAGAGGCGGGCCCTCATGACCTTGTTGACCCGGCGACTCGTCTCCTCCGGGCTGTAAGGAGAGAAGCCATCTGGAGAAGGAGCCCTGCGAGGAGGTGTGACTCGGCCGCTCTGGAACTGCACACACACACACAGACGCACACACACACACACACGCACGAACACACACAGAAACACACACGCACGCACAAACACACACAGGAACACACACGCACGCAGAAACACACACAGAAACACACACGCACGCACAAACACACACAGGAACACACACACAGGAACACACACACAGGAACACACACACACAGGAACACACACACACAGGAACACACACACACAGGAACACACACACACAGGAACACACACACACACACACACACACACACACACACACACAGAAACACACACACACACAGAAACACAGAAACACACACGGTCTGAGGATGGCATCACGCTGACACAGCACTTTTCAGGCACACCATTAAGGTTTCTAAAACCTGAAAGAGTACGTCTGTTAAGAGGACAGGCATTTAAACAAGATGGTGGAGGAGAGCTCTGTCCTGAAGCTACAATGAACTTTCGGTGGAATGAATGAATGAATTTCAAATGGAGCTTAGCCAAGACTACGCAGGCCACTCTTATAGGAAACCATCCAGAAAGGAGAGAGTTTCAATATGCAGGACGAATGTGCTAGTCTGCCTGTTCACCCTGAACTGTACTGCGTGTGTGTGACTGTTCGAGGGCCAGACTGTACTGCGTGTGGTGACTGTGTGAGGGGCCAGACTGTACTGCGGTGTGTGTGACCCTTGTGAGGCCAGACTGTACTGCGTGTGTGTGACTGTGTGAGGGCCAGACTGTACTGCGTGTGTGTGACTGTGTGAGGGCCAGACTGTACTGCGTGTGTGTGACTGTGTGAGGGCCAGACTGTACTGCGTGTGTGTGTGACTGTGTGAGGGGCCAGACTGTACTGCGTGTGTGTGTGTGTGAGGGCCAGACTGTACTGCGTGTGTGTGTGACTGTGTGAGGGCCAGACTGTACTGCGTGTGTGTGACTGTGTGAGGGCCAGACTGTACTGCGTGTGTGTGTGACTGTGTGAGGGCCAGACTGTACTGCGTGTGTGTGACTGTGTGAGGGCCAGACTGTACTGCGTGTGTGTGACTGTGTGAGGGCCAGACTGTACTGCGTGTGTGTGACTGTGTGAGGGCCAGACTGTACTGCGTGTGTGTGAGACTGTGTGAGGGCCAGACTGTACTGCGTGTGTGTGACTGTGTGAGGGCCAGACTGTACTGCGTGTGTGTGACTGTTCGAGGGGTTCAGATTTTAGGGCCCCACTCACCGGCACCGGGGACGCTCTCTTCCGGCGCACGCCAGGGGAGTCGGGCTTTCCACTGAGCTTGCCATTGGCTGAGGAGGACGCGGTGGAGGCTGATGCTGATGCTGATGTTGAGGAGGACGAGGACGAGGAGGAGGGCGGCCCTGGGGAGGGGCTGCGACGGCCCCTGCTCTGGGGGGAGGAGGAGCCTGCTGAGGCCTGGCCCCCCTCTACACCGGCCTGGCCAGCCTCGCTCCCGTCTGGCCGCAGTGGGATGGGCTTCACCACCTGATTGGGCGAGGAGGAGGAGGGGGAGGGGGAGGAGGAGGGGGAGGGGGAAGAGGAGGGGGAGGAGGAGGGGGAAGAGGAGGAGGAGGAGGGGGAAGAGGAGGGGGAGGAGGGGGAATAGGAGGGGCAGGAGGGGGAAGAGGAGGGGGAATAGAAGGAGGAGGAGGGGGAAGAGGAGGGGGAATAGAAGGAGGAGGAGGGGGAAGAGGAGGGGGAGGAGGGGGAAGAGGGGGAAGAGGAGGGGGAAGAGGAGGAGAGGCAGGTGGACAGGATACGTGGGGGTGAGTGGAAGGACATTAGAAAAAAAGAAAAAGAAAAGTGTGTGTTTGTGCGTATGTCTGTGTGTGAGAGTTATCTAATGAGTGTGTGTGTGTGTGTGTGTGTGTGTGTGTGTGTGTGTGTGTGTGTGTGTGTAACAGTTCTCTGAATCTGATGATCAATACCACATTTATTAGCCTCAGTAAGAGCTGTTTATGCTGCGTTGTTCCAATAAAAGCCGTCTTAAGTGCATCTTTAACAGAATGAATGAAGACAGCTTCTCTCCAGAGAGCTCAGAGTGTGCCGCAGTGAAATATGTCCTCCTGTTTGGAGTGCTCAGAGTGTGATCGCTGCTGTGTGTGCCGCAGTGAAATATGTCCTCCTGTTTGGAGTGCTCAGAGTGTGATCGCTGCTGTGTGTGCCGCAGTGAAATATGTCCTCCTGTTTGGTTGAGTGAGTGACTGCACCACTATGTGTATGCATCTGTGAGTAGGTTTATATATATGCATGTGTCACTGTACGACTGAAAACATGCATGATGAACTCATATATATGTGTGTGTGTGTGTGTGTGTATATGTTTATGTACTGCATGGATGGATGTTTAGGAGTGTGTGTATGTGTATGTGTTGTGCGTGTGTATGTGTGTTTAGGAGTGTGTGTGTGTGTGCGTGTGCGTGTGTGTGTGTTTAGGAGTGTGTGTGTGTGTGTATGTGTGTGTGTGTGTATGTGTGTTCAGGAGTGTGTATGTATGTGTGTGTGTGTGTGTGTGTGTGTGTTTATGTGTGTGTGTTTATGTGTGTGTGTGTGTGTGTAGGAGTGTGTGTGTGTGCATGTGTGTGTGTGTGTGTATATATGTGTATATGTGTGTGTGTGTGTGTGTGTGTGTGTGTGTGTGTGTGTGTGTGTAAAGTGTGTGTGTGTGTATAGGAGTGCTCCGCAGCTGCAGTCTCACCACTGGGCCTCTCCGGCTCCTCCTCTCCAGCCACTCGTGCTTCCATGTGGGCATGCAGGTGGCCTTGAGCTTCTCCCGGATCATGCGCTCCTCCGGCCGGTCCTCCATCTTCTGCAGCCCCCGTAGCGTGTCCTTGGGGTCCTTGGGGTCCATGTCACGGCTGCAAGGGGACACAGGACGGGGCAACAGTCAGCCACGCAGTACAGATGTGAAATGACAACCATTTCTCTCTCCGATTTCAGTTCCAGTTCACTGGTCATCATGACTGGTTGGTTATTGCTACAAAAAAACTTCAAAATAAGTGTTAAAGCTGTAATTACTCCAAAGAACTAATCTTAATAGTAAATAGGGCAATCTAATTAATGAGAGACCTAATCATAATTCACCATTTGCATTCAAAGTCCTCTGATACAGACAGAAACGACAGAAAGCTAGTAAAGGCCGTCTGAAGGCCAGGCAACAACTAGTGCCAGGGGGAATTATAATAAAAAAAAAAGAATTTCAAAAAGAAATACACACAGTGGGTTGTGCCACAATACTCTCTTCATTCAGGGCTGTTTCAGGCAAGTCTTTGCGGAAGTCGGAGAGCTGTGGAGCGTTTACAACCAGCGAGACACCCACACACCCACACACACACACACACAAGCGTTTACAACCAGCGAGACACCCATGGCGCTGTCTGTAGTCAAGGCAGGCAAGTAGGAGGACTGGGGGGGGGGGGGGGGGGGCAGAAGCAAGGGAGGGAGGGGTGGGTGGGGTGTGTGTGTGTGTGTGTGTGTGTGTGTGTGTGTGTATGTGTGTATGTGTGTATGTGTGTATGTGTTGGGGGGTCTGGGGGCTTCAGGGTAAATAGTGGGCCCCATCCGAGAGGATGTTATGATAGGAGCCGCGGCCGTCTGAGCCAGTTAGATTTACAGTACATCATACAAATGAGTCCTGACAGCATTGTTCAGTGCCCTCTCCGTGCTACCGAGGGAATGAAGGCCTTTCAGGGCCAAACACTTAGTCTGTCTTTAAAAAGACAGACAGAGAGGGAGGGAGGGAGGGAGGGAGGGACGGAGGGAGAGAAAGAGAGAGAGACACAGAGAGAGATGGATGAGTGTGCTCCAGAAAATGTACGCTAAACACACAACCACTGAACCTTTGACTCTGTTAGACTACCTGGTGCTCTCAGACCCAAATACACTTCAGGTTAAACGCTCATTGAAGCAATTATGTCTGTCTGTCTGTCCCCCTCACAGCCCACCACTGTCACACACTGGGGACAAAAAAAGAAAAGGCTTACAAGAGGAGAGAGAGCGAGAGCGACGGAGAGACCTGAACAGAACACCACGGCAGCAGGACAACAGTAGCGAGAGACAGAGTTAGAGTCAAAGATAGATAGAGAGAGAAAGACAGACAGTGAGAGAAAGACAAAGAGGGAGCAAGAGAGAGAAAGAGAGAGAGGAAGAGAGAGAGAGAGATAGAGAGAGAGAAAAAAAGACAAAGAGAGAGAGAGAGAGAGAGAGAGAGAAAGACAAAGAAAGAGAGAGAAAGACAGAGCGAGAGAGAGAGAGAGAAGAAAAAGAGAGAGTTTGTTTTTAATGAGGCTGAGCGGCTGCCAAGCAGGTCCCTCCTGGGCCGGGGCTCCTGCCCTGCCTGGCTCTGCCCACATGTGGTCCAGTGGGGTCCAGCGGGGTCAGGGGTCAGGGGTCAGGGCTGGGGAGAGGGCAGCTGCAGCCACCACCACCACCGCCACCGCCACCACCACCGCCACAAGGCTTTTCATTAACAAACCAATCAATAGTACTGCTTCTCCCCTTTTTGGGGTCTAGTCAGCCGCTCAATACTGATTAAAAAAAAAGGTGAAATGAGGAGAGAGGAGAGCAGAGAGGAAAAGGGAAAGAACAAGAGAGACAGACTGAGAGACAGACAGACTGAGAGACAGACAGACTTCCTATGCTCCGCAGCACATTGATAGTGTTTTTTTTGTTTTTTTTTTCCTTCCCCTGAGTGATCGACTGCTGCGGTTACTGCTTGGAGCAGGAAGTGAGACACTTTTTTGCCCAGTGTTGTGACAACTCACCGTCTGCTTAATCGGTTTGAATTATCCGCGAGGGACTCAGCGGATTCGCCATTTACTCGACGCTCTCCAGCGACCAAAGCAAGACTTCCAAACAGGTCACAACCACAAATCACCAGCAAGGCCAGGACACAAATGTTCCAGAATTGATTTATTATTTTCACACACAAAGACAAAAGTGTTGGAGGGGTTGAGGGAACAGTCAACAGAACACCACCATCTTGAAAGCAGCTTTTTTTTTTTTTTCCCCACACAAGTTTGGGAACAATATGCGGCGCTTGCAAACAAGGGCGTCAGTCTGCAGCAGTGGCAACAAGCTGCACCAGAGGAAAACACAGACAAAGCAGAGAGACCCCCCGAAAGTGTCCCGTTAATAAACCCTAAAGGATTTCTATTCGATTTCTGGCATGGGAAAATGCTTCTTTCACGCGTAGCGCGGGGCAGTTGACTGGGAGGACTGGACCTAACCAACTGGAGAGCTCTCCTGCCATTGAGTCCAGCTAAACAAGGGCCAACCCGAGCAGACCTCTCCAGAGTCGCAGGCAGGAACAATGAAACCAGATAGCAGGACTTTAGCATCTCCCCTCTGAATGGAAAGGCTGGTGGCGGCCAGGCCCTTGCCTCTCGAATAACAGCTATCCCACAGTGCCATGGGGCCCGGAGACAAAGGGACATTGTGGGCCCGCGCAGGTGGGATGTGGAAGGGCCCGCGGCTGGGAATCCATTTCAAGCCTCCACGTAAGCCGAGACTGTGCCCCACACACACACACTTTACAACACACACACACACACTTTACAACACACACACACTCAACACACACACACACACACTTACTCACTGCATGCTGAGCACACCCTTTCTCATGGCAACACTGCTCCCAAAAAACTCAGGTTACCAGTTCACACAATCACTGCCACTGCTGGAGGGGACAGTGGAGTCAGAGAGGAGTTCTCCACAGAGAGGAGGCGACCCTAGTTCTCCACAGAGAGGAGTTGCCCCTAGTTCTCCACAGAGAGGAGTTGCCCCTAGTTCTCCACAGAGAGGAGTTGCCCCTAGTTCTCCACAGAGAGGAGGCGACCCCTAGTTCTCCACAGAGAGGAGGTGACCCCTAGTTCTTACGGAGTCAGAGAGGAGTTCTCCACAGAGAGGAGGCGACCCCTAGTTCTCCACAGAGAGGAGGCGACCCCTAGTTCTCCACAGAGAGGAGTTCTCCACAGAGAGGAGGTGACCCCTAGTTCTTACGGAGTCAGAGAGGAGTTCTCCACAGAGAGGAGGTGACCCCTAGTTCTTACGGAGTCAGAGAGGAGTTCTCCACAGAGAGGAGGTGACCCCTAGTTCTTACGGAGTCAGAGAGGAGATCTCCACAGAGAGGAGGCGACCCCTAGTTCTTACGGAGTCAGAGAGGAGATCTCCACAGAGAGGAGGCGACCCCTAGTTCTTACGGAGTCAGAGAGGAGTTCTCCACAGAGAGGAGGCGACCCCTAGTTCTTACGGAGTCAGAGAGGAGTTCTCCACAGAGAGGAGGCGACCCTAGTTCTCCACAGAGAGGAGTTCTCCACAGAGAGGAGGTGACCCCTAGTTCTTACGGAGTCAGAGAGGAGTTCTCCACAGAGAGGAGGTGACCCTAGTTCTTACGGAGTCAGAGAGGAGTTCTCCACAGAGAGGAGGCGACCCCTAGTTCTTACGGAGTCAGAGAGGAGTTCTCCACAGAGAGGAGGCGACCCCTAGTTCTTACGGAGTCAGAGAGGAGTTCTCCACAGAGAGGAGGCGACCCCTAGTTCTTACAGAGTCTCAAGAAGCCCCCCACTGAGAGATTAGCTCACAATGTAAAAAATATGCTATAAATATTTCGAGACCCAAGTTTGAATATCAACAAAACAAGTCCACGCTCACCAGTGTGAAGTCTGTCGAGTGAAACTTGAAGAAAAAAGAAAATGTAAGGGGTGGTGTCATGTCTAAGCCCTCTCTGACAGCGTGCCTGAGGCGATGCGATCGCTTGCGTGTCTGGAGGTTGGGGTAAGATGCTTAGGCATCCCTTCACACTGCTTCGACAAGTCGCCAACTGCCAACCGAGGACCAGAAACAATGCGGTCCCTGGGGTTCAAAGAATCTGACGAGCTCCTCCCAACACAACACAGATGCTTAGTAATGCATGTGACTGACTGGCCAAGGAAAAAGAGAGGGGATGCTAGTATGCACTGATCCTCGCCCGCTCAGACTGATATGGGGGGGGGGGGGGGCTGGCTTATGTCCGGGTCGATGGCAATAATATCCTGGCGCTGGTTCTGGCGCTGGCATTGGCCCCACCTCATTCTTCCTTGCTTCAGGGTGGCATCCGGGAGAAAGTGACCAGGCAACGTCAACATGGAGTTTATGGATCAGGTCACAGGCTCGAGTTTATGGATCCGGTCACCGGCTAGAGTTGGGTTTTGCAAAAGCAAATTAATCCATGGGCCGTGGGCCGTGGGCCGTGAGCGCACGCTAGCAGGACTCCACACACTGTGTGTGTGACAGTTCTGTTTTAAATCAGACATGGTTCTGCTTCTGTCTGTCTTCTGGTCAGAAGTTCTCCTTTCAGTTCTCCATTTCAGATCTTCAGTAATCACGCTAAGTAACAGTATGGTAACTATAGTAACAGTATAGTAACTGCCGTTTCACTCTTGAAAGACATGTTCTCTACCACTATCTTCATCATGTTACAGAATATTACGAAAGAGAGACAAATCATGTTTATTTTGGCTATGGAGTTACACAATAAAAAGGTATTAGCCTTACTCATTCACTTGGTATTAGCCTATTACTTTCGGTGGTAGTCTTAAGACTTATTGATTTAGATTCAGATGTATCTGAACTGTAGAAGCTGACTTGCTCATACTATGATGATGATGACGACGATACTGTCAATGAAGACTAAAGCATTGGTATCACATTTCAAAAACTGGTATCGGTGCACCTTCGAAACTGAACTTTGACCTCTGTGTGTGTTGACTTGGGTCTTTATTTAGGTCAGCCACCTCCAGTCTTTCCCCCAAAACAGCGCCAACGTTCACCGGCAGCCTTGAGCTTTGAGATTACGGCTTTTATTTGCGGAGTTTTTTTTGAAAACACAGCCCAGTCTTTCCCAAACTTCTGCAGCGGACTTGGAAAAATAAAAAGGCTTGCAGCAGCAGAGCCCAAATGTAATGGAGTTACGCAATACAGATGCACGGAGCCTCCAAGAGAGCCCATCAGTTCATCCGAGGGGAGGCTGAGGTGCGCAGACACATTTAGGCTCTGGCACTGACAGAGGCTCTAACTCTTTATCAGATGGTCTCGGGGGGTTGGTTGATAAAGAGCTCTCCCTGCCAGTATCCCTCCGCCATCTTGGCACGCCACCGCCAACACAAAAGGCCATTAGGGTTATTGAGGAGAAAGACGCCACGCTATAAATTGGAGAAAAGAGCAAATTGTGCTTTTGAGAAATGTAACATCTTTAAATCATTTATCCGGGAGTAATTAGCAAAAGCCCTTTAATTAATTAAGGATGCCGATGGTCAGTTCTGCTGACCTGGTAACTGAGCATCTCTGGCAGCATGTCCTAATGTACAGATGAAACGGCCGCCTGAAACTGAAACTTTGCACAACAGTAACGGCAGGCAGTGGCAGGCCTGTAGACCACAGACTGGCTATTCTACTGGATCTGGAAATATGCTTTGTGGATTCTTATCTTTGAAGCATCAGGTAAAGCCCTCCCTCTTTGCTTTTTGCCATAAACCCTTCAAACTGAGGAGTTTTGTTTGCGTGTGTGTGCATGCGTGTGTGTGTGTGTGTGTGTGTGTGTGTGTGTGTGCACGCGTTTGTGTGTCTGTGTGTGTGTGTGTGTGTCATGTGAGCGGGGTCGAGTGGGAGTTTCTGCATTCTTAAACAGGCCCTTCTTTCTCTCATACGAACACTGGTCCTGTATGTGAGGGTAACTCTGTAGACTGTCTCCAACCAGAGAGAGTGAAGTTTACAGCAAACACCAGCAGAAAACCTGAAATACAACTACGTACCAAAAATAAATAAATAAATAAATAATAAATCAGCCTGACAGTTCAACCACCAGCAGCAGTGTTTTTTTCGATGCTGTGTGTGGGTTGTGACTTCCTCTTTGACACGCAAACAAGGCAGCGGTCGCACTTCGAAAGGGGAAACGTGCACGGACCCACATATCCTGCAGCGTGTGTGCATCACACAGTTTAGACACGCCGTCACGAATAACAAAAGGAAGGTGCCTTTTCTTTTCTTCTTTTTTTTGTCACGTTGTGTCTTCAGCTTGCAATCACGGGGGAGCTAGCTGAAAATAGCAACAACAAAAAGTGTGTGTGTGTGTGGTGCTGTAGACCGTTGCAGTTAGGCCTCTGCATTAACTTGAAATAACACAGTTTTATGAAGTGTGTGTGGGTGTGTATGGAGGAGGGTGACACCAATGAACAACAATGGTTAATAACAAACTCTACACTATAGGGTAATAGTCCACACTGTACTCACGTAGGCTATATTTTCCCAATTTTTTTTTAATAATGGTTTAACTGCCAATACATAATCCAATGCATTCTCAAGAGTGATCTTCAGACCCGGTCTTTCTCCTATGCTCCAACTGGAATCAATCCAGTATCAACTAAAAACCTCACTAACATGGGCGGACTAAGTTCTGTAAAGTCAACACGCTGACGCTAATAACAGGTCTAACGGTCGCCGGGTCCGTTCCATTCCTCGTCTCGCTGGGGGCAGAGGATGGGTGTGAAGGAGTCCCGCGCGTGTGTGTAACACGACCTTTCCTTACGGAATAAGCCCTTAACTGGTGCGGACACTAGCGGTGCCACGGGAACAGGAGGGGGGTGGTGGGGGGGGGGGGTCAAACCATTACAGGGGTGGACCCTCACGCGTACAGTCTGTGCGGCGTTGGTTATAACGCACGGGGGTGAGAATGATGTCACCCACTTGCACGTTACACAAGACGGAGAAAACATCGTTGTGATGTTCCAAGTGTCCGGGGGGGGTGCTGATGGAGGGAGGGGTTCAGGGGGGTGATGTCACCTCAAATAGCAAACACATGTGGAGGAACTGATAGGGCTCCACCACACGAGGCCAAGGCAAGTGTCAGCTTCACTCCCTTTTGCAAGTCAAGGGCTTCGCCATTGACTTCTGAGAAGGGACTGAAATAATAAGACTGAATCCCACCGGACAGCAATATAGTGAGGCGCATTGGGCACCCAATACCACAGAGTTTCAAAGAATATGTTGAGAGGTGTTTGACGAAATGAGCTACGCCAACGCGAACATGGTACAGAAGAAATGCTCAGAGTTGGAAGGCCGACTCTGGCCGCGTTTGGTTCGTTTCTGTTGCGACAACACTTTCTGCACATCACACAAACATTCAAGGCTGATGTTTCTTCTTTTGGGGGAAAAAAAAAGGAACTGCTTGTTTGACTTGGAGCGCTCTCGAACATCCAATGTCCACTTCACTCAACAAGCAGGACACGCTTTCAGACAACTGCCGACAGATCTGAACCTAAAAATGGGCTTTTGACGAAAGGGTAACAGCCCTAATATAACTTTTATTTTTGGCCGTAATCTGAGGCGAACGTCTTATAATAAATGATTTTCTGAATTTAGAGCTGGCCGCGACCAAGGGCTGAAGAATACACCCACACAAGTTTAAGCACCGCCAGGGCCGCGGACACAGAGCGGAATTCAGTTGCAGCTGCGAACAACTTTCAAGCAGTCAAAACACACAAACGTGTTTGGGGACACTGTGCACATGCATTGTGTATACATTTCACTCTCAACGCATTTGTGTTTGTATAGTCTGCTTTTGGATTTGGAACCAGAAATAACTGGCTGCTCCCACCCTTTTAACTAGCATCTGTAAAGTCATATTGAAATTAATAAATTAGCGGCTAGTTAGCGGCTAGTGCCAAAGCAGCTTCCAAGTCCGTTTCAAACCCACTTCATTGGCCAGTTCTTCACGCTGTATGCATCCAGGTCAAAGACCCACACACAAGGTTTTAGAAATCCACCCTATCAACACAGACATGACTGTAGCGCTGCCCTGAGGGCCAAGGCAGGTGGGCAGTGGGAGCAGTGGGCTGGGGCTTTGTGCTGAGCGGGGGGCGCGGGGCGAAGGCTTAGGCCCACTGCTGCTTGGGCTCTGGTATGTGGCTGGAATGCAGGGAAATTCCTCCCACTCAGTGCTTCACAGCACAGCAGCACTGCCTCCAGTACTGGAGGACCAGAGACCCCCCCAAACACACACACACACACACACACACACACACACAAACAAGCCCCCCCCCCCTCCACACACACACACACACAAACAAGCCCCCCAAACACAAACATGCAGACACCAAAAGCTCTTTCTCCAAACACACATCCAAACCCCCCCCACCACCCCACCCAAACACACACTCCCTCTCCCCCCAAAACAACTCCACACATACCAGGCCACATTCAGCGTGGAGGACACAGCAACCTGTGCATAGCAATCATAACATTCTCCACCCCCCCCACACACACCTCCCCAAAAACAAGCTCCATGCACACTAACCCACTGCAAGCAGATTCCCCAGCACCATCAGCACCATACCCCAAACATCTCCACGCACGCATGCCGAGCCGCTCTCAAGCAAGGACAGCAGACAGAGCAGGTGGCTCCCAGTGCCCCGGTCAACACCACACACACCAGTGTGCTCCCAGTGCCCCGGTCAACACCACGCACACCAGTGTGCTCCCAGTGCCCCGGTCAACACCACGCACACCAGTGTGCTCCCAGTGGCCCGGTCAACACCACGCACACCAGTGTGCTCACAGTGCCCCGGTCAACACCACGCACACCAGTGTGTTCCCAGTGGCCCGGTCAACACCACGCACACCAGTGTGCTCACAGCAGCGAGGACGCAGTCTCACGCCAGTCTAAGCTGTCCTTCACACTATTTTACCAGAGGGAAGGGGGTCGTGGGGGGGCAACTATGGCTAGATAGATACAGGGGGTATGGGGAGGGGCAACTATAATCCAATGACACACACACACACACACACACACACACACACACACACACCACTATACCCCCATCATCCCGGACACCCAGGGCTCTCTCCCTCTCCCGCTTCCACGTCCATCCCCCTGCCTCCTCCTCCAGCATGTCAGGCCGATTGAGGCGAGTGGTCTGACGAGCAGACATCCCTTAATGGCCCAGTAGCCAGAGAGGGCCTGGAAGTGGAGCACGGCCTCCGAATGGAGAGGGAGGATGAGGGGATGAGGGGATGAGGGGATGAGGGGAGAGAGGATGAGGGGATGAGGGGAGAGAGGATGAGTGGAGAGAGGATGAGGGGATGAGGGGATAGAGAGAGGAGAGGAGAGAGGATGAGGGGATGAGGGGATGAGGGGATGAGGGGATGAGGGGATGAGTGGAGAGAGGATGAGGGGATGAGGGGAGAGGAGAGAAGATGAGGGGATGAGGGGGTGGCAAACAAGGGCTTGCTGGCTTTAGAATGAGGGTCGGGGATTCAATCTTTGTCTCTCTCACTCACTCACTCACTCACTCACCTCACTCACTCTCTTTCAACACAATCACAGAGCAGGTGCCAAAGGCAAGTTCACCATGTGGTTGCCCTATGCAGCAGCCCTGTTCAACATTTGACCTTAAAATCAGAGCTCTGTTCCCCGATGATACTAGAATTCCCTCATGAAGACCATGGCTGTGTTGCCCCCAAGGGCATTCCCTCACGGAGACCATGGCTGTGTTGCCCCCAGGGGTATCCCGAGTGGTATGTGCCCAGCTTTCTGCTGTAGTTATTGTCACTGATGAAAGAATGTGTTCAACAACAGTCACAGAATGCAAATCCAATGGCAAAGTGTCCGGTAACACCGAGATAAGACTGGATAAGGCTGGGTTAAACTGGGTCAGCATTCCTAGATATGCTGATTGTTCCCTGAAGGCTGTTTTATAATTTAATGTGTTTATGTTCATTGATGAGTTATCATTCATAGAATTTACAGCTTCTGCCAAGCAAACTGGTAAGGTTTGTCAGTGGGCCAACAACATGGCTTAAAATGACTGGTCATTGGTACCAGCATGTGGACTGATTGATGGACCTATAACAGCCCCTTGCTCTTGCCAATGAGCAAACTGTCCCATGTTCATTTTTGGCTTGGATTCCTTCAATACAAAGAAGTAATCAATGTTGTGCACTATTTCCCCAATAGTGTATTCTGACCTTGGCCTGAAATGGTATGCCTACGATCCCGTGAAATTACTTGTCAAACACTACGGTTGGAAAAAAGTCCAATGGTTTTGGGCTACCTTCGTCCCTCTGGCGTTAAACACTCCTGTGTATTCATTTCTCTCTCAGTTTTGGGCCTCAAGAATGCGGTGGTGTCTTCTAGCACAAGGCGCTCCATAAATACATCCTCAGGCCAGAACAAAATAACTTCCTGTGCGGCACATACTGGCCATGCCCAGGGGGGAGAGAGAGAGAGAGAGAGAGAGAGAGAGAGAGAGAGAGAGAGAGAGAGAGAGAGAGAGAGAGAGAGAAAGAGAGAGAGAGAAAGAGAGAGAGAGAAAGAGAGAAAGAAAGAGTGAATAACATCTTATCAATGTGACCTGGGCACACAGCACAGGTTTGACATTCACTTTCTCTGCTGATTCAGAGGGGGACGTGGCTGGGAGCAAACAGCTCACACGCCTGGAGCTGTGAATCACTCAACAGGTCACTGCCGAGGAAGGACACTCGTACCCGTACACAAATTGTAGGTTTCTGGCCGACAGTTGTGGTTAACCTTTGGCAACGCTGCCCCAAATTCGCGGTACACATTTGGCTTTTGTTTCTTCCGCAACTCTCAACAAGGGTCTAGACTTATGGCATATTTTAAAAGTAAACTTTATTAACTTATTTCCTAACTACCCAACCTGAGCAGAAAATAAACAACTCCTGTAAAACCATTAAGTAATCTTTAAAATAACAGCACGGAAAAGTACTGTAGAAGGCATGATTTCTAGTAAAAAAAAAAATATATTCTCTAGCTCTAGGCCTAAATAAAAGTGACCCTGTTCTGATGCTGAGTCAGGTTAGCGCACAAACCACAGCGTGTACCTTGGGTAGAGTCATGGGCCTGGCAGAACTGCGGCTCTAAAGACCGGCACACAACTCCCAGATGGCCAGCTGCAGGACAGCTTGAGATTTCCCGCTAAGCACACTGTGAAATATCTGTGTAATTCACACTGACAACGTGCTCAGACTGCACAAACAAAGAGCACCAACCGCAAGTCCAACATTTCACCCAAGAACAGACTCTCAGCGGCAGCCAGTAGGCCTCCGCAGACCGCCATCAAGCTACACAAAAGATGATTCAAATAACCGATCTGTCAGCAGTTGGGTGTGCAGTTGGGTGTGCCGTAATCAGGGCCAGTATGCCTTAGAAGTTTTGGATGAAGGACTGAGGGGTTGGTGGCCACCGTGGCCCAGTATCTGTAGTGACCGACCTCTATAGTGACCAGCCTCTATAGTGACCGACCACCGTGGCCCAGCCTCTATAGTGATCAGCCTCCATAGTGACCAGCCTCTATAGTGACCAGCCTCTATAGTGACCAGCCTCTATAGTGACCAGCCACCGTGGCCCAGTATCTGTAGTGACCAGCCTCCATAGTGACCAGCCTCCATAGTGACCAGCCTCCATAGTGACCAGCCTCTATAGTGACCAGCCTCCATAGTGACCAGCCTCTATAGTGACCAGCCTCTATAGTGACCAGCCTCTATAGTGACCAGCCTCCATAGTGACCGGCCTCCATAGTGACCGGCCTCTATAGTGACCAGCCTCCATAGTGACCAGCCTCCATAGTGACCAGCCTCTATAGTGACCAGCCTCTATAGTGACCAGCCTCCATAGTGACCAGCCTCCATAGTGACCAGCCTCTATAGTGACCAGCCTGTATAGTGACCAGCCTGTATAGTGACCAGCCTCCATAGTGACCAGCCTCTATAGTGACCAGCCTCCATAGTGACCAGCCTCTATAGTGACCAGCCTCTATAGTGACCAGCCTGTATAGTGACCAGCCTGTATAGTGACCAGCCTGTATAGTGACCAGCCTCCATAGTGACCAGCCTCTATAGTGACCAGCCTCCATAGTGACCAGCCTGTATAGTGACCAGCCTCCATAGTGACCAGCCTGTATAGTGACCAGCCTGTATAGTGACCAGCCTCCATAGTGACCAGCCTCTATAGTGACCAGCCTCCATAGTGACCAGCCTCTATAGTGACCAGCCTGTATAGTGACCAGCCTGTATAGTGACCAGCCTGTATAGTGACCAGCCTGTATAGTGACCAGCCTCCATAGTGACCAGCCTCTATAGTGACCAGCCTCCATAGTGACCAGCCTGTATAGTGACCAGCCTCCATAGTGACCAGCCTGTATAGTGACCAGCCTCCATAGTGACCAGCCTCTATAGTGACCAGCCTCTATAGTGACCAGCCTGTATAGTGACCAGCCTGTATAGTGACCAGCCTCCATAGTGACCAGCCTCTATAGTGACCAGCCTCCATAGTGACCAGCCTGTATAGTGACCAGCCTCCATAGTGACCAGCCTGTATAGTGACCAGCCTCCATAGTGACCAGCCTCTATAGTGACCAGCCTCCATAGTGACCAGCCTCTATAGTGACCAGCCTCTATAGTGACCAGCCACTGCAGGAGACCCATGGGGCCGAGATGTCGCCCACCACTGCCGTCCTCGTGCACATCAGGATCCTCGCCGCTGATGCAAACTGACAGGGAGAAAACAATGGCAACTCACAGGCCCATGGTATCCACACACACACACCTCGCTGGCTCTCTCCCTGACCACCACACACAGGGGGAGAGAGAGAGAGAGAGAGAGAGAGAGAGAGAGAGAGAGAGAGTAGGATAGTTGGTAGAGGAGTGGGGGAGGCCTCAACATAGGACAGAAGAGAGAGAGAGGACAGAAAAGAGAGAGAGAGAGAGAGAGAGAGAGAGAGAGAGAGAGAAGGGCTTTTTATACAGCCTGTTCAAGGTGGGATTATTGCACCATTCTTCCGCCTCGCCATTCTGTATGAAAACACGGAACGGGGGAGGCAGAATTGAATGTTGTTCCGCCTTCAAGCCGGCAGTGGATGCAGTCACAGAGCCGGCATGGACGTCTGTGTAACAGGGAGAGCCGGCATGGACGTCTGTGTAACAGGGCGAGCCGGATGGACGTCTGTGTAACAGGGAGAGCCAGGATGGTGGGACAGGGCTGTGCAAAGCTAACCAAAACGAAGCAAGACTACTGCGCTGAGAGAACAGGCTTCAACCCAACATGATAAGCATGAACATGTTGTACATAACGCACACACCAACTTGGCATAAGTCCGATCATCGCTAGAAATGTACACGACTAGCAAGAGCCTGCTGACACCAAGTGCACCCATCAGTGTTTTGAGAGCAGCAGGAAGGCTATGCTTTATGGCCAACGCATATTGATGGAGATAATTTCCAAACACTGTTAATGACTTAAGAATATAATAATCAAGTGCTTTGTATTAATATATTCCTTGTATGAATCATGTGCTTATGAAAGCAGGAACATGGCTTTTCTGCGTGTGTGTAACTAAGATTATTAGGTGCCACTTAGTCTGCATATGTACAAGAGCATGTTTAGACCAGAAGAGATAAGAAGGGTCGAACTGTGCTTCTTCCAACCTTGCAAAACTTCCATCCTTGCCTCGGACGTGAGAAATCCACCACGTGATTATCCCTGCTGAATGCTCAACTTCTGTCTATATAAACCTTGTGTGATGTGTTTATCATTGCTTCACTTTCAGCCTTGTGCTGGGAGTGAGCCCGATTGCAATTGTTGTTTGTCTAATAAATATACTTATATGCAGCTCCGGAGTCCTGAGGTAACTAGGGTGAATTTTCACCTATCACATATGTTATGGAACATTCCAGATAATCAATAATTACCTACAACTTTGTATTTGTTCCAAACACTGCCTCTTCATGCGACCTTTGATATACCTCCGGAATTTAGCAAACGCGTTTATCCAAAGCGACTTACCGCGATACAGTCAAGGTCTGTGTTAGGCACACTCGTCGTCATATCGATAATGACGTCAGACTGATCAAAAGACGTGCCTCACTGAAGCTGGGGATACTTTTTTCTCCAAGTTCTAGTGCAATTTAACGAGTCCCAAGTGGTCTTGAACGTGGCATTATTGGTGAAACTAGACGCTGTGTTAAACCTCAGGCCTGTACTAGCAGAACGCCGGCACAGAAACACACACTAGGGCAGCATTATGCCAGCTTTGTTTGGGTCAGGGTAAACACATGGGCAAGGGCACCATAACGAGGCGTCTTCTAACACCAATAGAGAGGGAGAGAGCGAAGAGGAGGAAAGAGAGAGAGAGAGAGAGAGAGAGAGCGAGAGAAGAGAGGCATATAGATAAAGAGAGGAAGAGAGAGACTGGACTGCTTTGCTAGTAAGACCAGCGATACGATACTGCAGTCAGTCATTCACATGGTCACATGTGAGAGAGAGAGAGAGAGAGAGAGAGAGAGAGAGAGAGGGGGGGGAGAAAGAGGGAGAGGAAGAGAGAGAAAGAAAAAAGAAAAAGAAAGAGAGATAGAGAGAATCTGGGCCAAATCTGCCCAAAGAATCACATGCATGGCCTCTTCTGGGAACGAGGCAGGGAACCAGAGATACAGGGAGAGTACGTGGGGTAGATTAACATAGAGGTTAAAGTGTGAGTTGATTAATGGAGAGGTTAAAGTGTGAGTTGATTAATGGAGAGGTTAAAGTGTGAGTTGATTAACGGAGAGGTTAAAGTGTGAGTTGATTAATGTAGAGGTTAAAGTGTGAGTTGGACTGGAAGAGGTTAAAGTGTGAGTTGATTAATGGAGAGGTTAAAGTGCGAGTTGATTAATGGAGAGGTTAAAGTGCGAGTTGATTAATGTAGAGGTTAAAGTGTGAGTTGATTAATGGAGAGGTTAAAGTGTGAGTTGATTAATGGAGAGGTTAAAGTGAGTTGGACTGAAGAGGTTAAAGTGTGAGTTGGACTGGAAGAGGTTAAAGTGTGAGTTGGACTGAAGAGGGGGAGATCTAGCTGCCCCACCAGCTAGTTTGCCCTGTATTTCATGGGTAAACTTAGACATAAAAAATATCAGGCTGCCTGCGATGGCTTAGATATTTTTACAGATGCTAAATTAGCCAGTGCCATTACAAGTGTGTGTGTGTGTGTGTGTGTGTGTGTGTGTGTGTGTGTGGTGTAGTGTTCAGAGAACAATTCTGCCTTAATATGGTATCGGCAGCCCTAAAATATAGCCCCATAACTAAATGCCTTCTCTCTCTACTCTTAAAACATGTCCTTGCTATAAATGATATATTTTTTTTTTAGGAATGAGCTTTTAAGATGTATGGCCAGTGTTCATCTGCCTATGAACATGACGCTGAAGGAGTGTCCCGTGTGGGAACAGATCCAGAGACACTTTTGCCAGTAACTCAATGGCAATCCATTACGCCATCTCTCCATCACGCCATCTCTTTCACTTGAACCCACCCGCGGCCAAAGTGTTCTTTATGACGGTACAAATGAATGGCCTTGAGGAACATGAAGGCTAGTGATGTGGTAGTGATGGTGTAGTGATGTGGTAGTGATGGTAGGCTTTCATCCCATGTCCATGTGCATTCTACTGCACTGCCTCGTTCACCATCACACAGATTTAAAAAAAGGAGAGGTCACCACGGAAGTGACATCGGGAAGCAATGTGGGGGTTGGAAGACAGGTCGTGGGGGGGGTTGGAAGACAGGTCGTGGGGGTCGGAAGACAGGTCGTGGGGGTCGGAAGACAGGTCGTGGGGGGGGTTGGAAGACAGGTCGTGGTCCCTTTTCAGAGGCGCACGCGCGTGCCGTGCGGATAGCGCCTATTGCATCACAACATCCAGTTGTGCAAGGGGGGGAAACAGAACCAAAAAAGCAGATCATGGAAAGATCAGCAGTGCATTTTCAAACAGGACTGGAATGGGATGGGTAGGAGAGAGAGAGAGAGAGAGAGAGAGAGAGAGAGCGCGAGCGCATGAGAGAGAGAGAGGGGGGGGGGGGGAGACAGAAAGAGAAAGATAGAGGAAGAGAGTGAGTGAGTGATAGAGAGTGAGAAGGGTGGCAGAGTCCATGAAAATAAAGAAAAAAAAGAAAGAGAAAGAAAGAAAAAGAAGAAGAGCAAGACAAAAAGGAAAACCAACTGCGGAAGGGAAGGGAAGGGAAGGGAAGGGTGACCCTGGAGAGAGAGAGAGGGGTGGGGGGTGCAGTGGAGCGCACCAGCCAGCCCAAAGCAGCCGCCCGGATGATCACGCTGTGGAAGAAAGGCGTGGCTGAGTAAACATGTCCAAGCCTTTCCAAAAACAGATCAGGCCCTCAGCTAATGGGGGGGTGGGAGTAGTGGGGGGGGGGGGGGGGGGTGGTGGTGGTGATGGTGGGGAGGTGGCGTAGAGATAACTGCGGCACGAAAAAAAGCAGAGTGAACAAGCGCGACTTGGACGCTGCCTTTTCGCTGGCCCCTCTGTGTTGGAGGATGGAGGAGGGATCCCCGCATCTCATTACAGACCGGCCTGCTGTGGGCCGCGCCGCTCCGGACCTCACAATGTCTGCCTTTGTGTGGCGTCCGGCGCTCCCCTCATGGACACGTACGAGGGGGCCGCCGGCCACTGGGACAGACCAATCTTTTATTTACAAACCGTCTTCCAGATCCCTCTCCTCGCTCGTACCATCAACAGCGTTTCCTGAGGAGTTGGGGACAACTGGGAGAGGAAGAGGAGGACGACTGACGCCGCCTGCATAGTGGCTTCATCCTAAACCTGCATCAACATCGCACACACACACACACGGCGCTCAATGCAGTGGAAAACTACACTTGATTGCTCAATAAAAGCCAACACGAGCTAAAAGCATGACTCTCTCCTCCGGAGGATGTGTCAGTCTTAATCACCGCCATTATAGACCCGACTGGTGCTCCCCCTGTCATTTGACTACGACATGACTTGTAGCGCAACACAGCCCTGACACGCCATTGACTTATATGGAAGGGCTACCAGGCGGAAACTATGACCGTTCGATTTCATAACACACAAATCTCAGGAGGAGTTTTTGAGCCGCCTAAAATCAGGTAAAGGGCGTAGTGTCTCCTACAACGTGTCTGGTCCTGCGACTAATATGTTAGTATCTTAAAACATACGCAAATGAACAATACAGCAGACAAGCAGTTTGTCCACAGGATGGACAGGACAGTCTGTCAATCACACCCCATCAATCCCCCACAATAACTATTCACCCACAGGAGGTTGGTCAGTTTGGATTCATCTTAACATGCTAAACAAATAAAAGATAAACTTCGAAAGCCTACCTTAACACAAAAGATGCGCCATCAAAATGTAAGTCATAAATATACGCTTGACGTTAACATGTTCAACTAAAAGAACGGTCATGCAGCCTTTTATTATCTGCTGCACAACATGATCTGATCAATCATAAGTGTTAATCACCGTTTTCCTATCCAAACAAAGGTTTTTGTGGTCTTGGACCACTGAACAACCTTTAAATGTCCAGCCTCCAGCAATCAGATTCACAGCTTGTCAAATAATGAGGAGGGGGGGGTCATGTTTCCTTCAAACTAACGCCACACCTTTAGCTGGCCAAAGTTCTCTGTGTGTGTGAGTGTGAGTGTGAGTGTGAGTGTGTGTGTGTGTGTGTGTGTGTGTGTGTAGCCAGGGGATTAATATCTTTGGCAGTTCACATAGCCATTGTGTAAAAAAAACAATGGTCCCCTCACAAGCTTGTATTATTTGTTTTGTCTCTTACTCTGTGGAAGATATGAGCACCTCTCCAAGAAAAGCAAAGATGGACACAAACGCTTAGAGAGAGTTGATTTCTAATGAGGCAGCTTGTTATTCTGCCCGCGTAGCTCAATACATACTGGTGGCTATGCACTTCCTGTCAGCTGCGCAGTCTCAATTAGCGCACACACACACACACACACACACACACACACACTATACTGAGAAGCCACAGCCCTGCACACATATCCCTGTGTTTGTTCAGTGCCATTAAACACCAAGCTCTGCACACAAATGAGCCTTTATATGCATTTCCAAAGAAGAGAAAGCAAGAAATAAAAATTATATGCATTTCCAAAAAAAAAAAAGATAAACAAAAAACAAAGCAAAAGCATTCTTCAAGATTCAGTTGAGATAATGTCTTGCTTTTCACAGGAAGACCCATGGGCAGGTTTTGAAGGCCAAGCTGTGTGCTGTGTGTGTGTGTGTGTGTGTGTGTGCCGTGTGCATCTACTGAGGGCGTGGACACATACAGAGATGTTGTTTTAACTAGTAATCTGGCCCTGATCAGCCTGGTACCCATGTGTTGACTTTTCACATGTAATCTCCAGCTTGCCTCGTCCTGCTGCTAACTAAACAGAGGCGGGGGGAGGAGCGGGGACCCCCAGGTCTGCCGACACGGCTCACGGGTAGGGAAATATCCGGGCCTTTTGTTGCCAATGTCCAACCATGAGCGCTCGGCTAACCCTGGGCTTTAAAGAGGCAGCGCGGCGGCGGTGGCGGGGACCGCGGGGAGGCCCAGGCAGGCGGGTTTAGACAAAACAGTCGCGCCCCCCTCAGCTCCACTCAGGAGCCCCTCGACTCGACTCTCCCAGCCGCCCCGGCAGGCCTCTCCGCAAGCCCCCCCGAACGCCGAACGCCAACACCAACCGCCACACCAACGCCTACACCAACAGCACAGCGCAACACAAAACCCTGGAGCCAGCACTATGGAGCACATGGGCAGCGAGGGAGTGGAGACCCTGGAAGCAGAACTGAGAGGGGGTAAAGGAGAGATAGCGATCTGCTCCGACAGACAGCTACGCCAATGCAAGATGAAGCTTTTCAAAAAATAAAAAAATAAAAAACTCTTGTCACATTGTGTTGGGACTGAAATTGAGACAAACAGAATATTTGTATCATAGACGCCTCACGCAAAGACCAGAAGCCGAGCGCTTCACCGTGTGACCACTGAGGATCGGCCCGAGTCATTAAGTTATCTGCTACTTCCGTTGTGTTGTGTGCCATGCGGCGACCGCAAACTGCTTAAAACGGTCAGACCAGCTGAAATGGGAGCAATCTGAAAGGGAACACGGATAGAGAACATTAACATGTGTACGTCCTTTCTATGCACACAAAGGCCCCAGTTTGGTACAAACCCCCTTTTTTGCTCCCCAATGATATACAAATGACAACAAATAGCATTAGGCCCGCTGAAAACAAGGTGCAGGGTGGGGACTGGGACAATGGGTGGCTTCTGACCCCCCGCGAGAAGAATTCCATTTTGGAGCATTCTTGCCCCCCCCCCCCCCCCCCGCTGCTTAGCAACCAAGCATTTCAGAATACTTCAGAGTCTGGCAACCCTGAGCAACAGCTCATATTAAACATTAGCCCGTTAGCCTCCATTACGTTCTTTACATTTACCCAAGAATTTCTTAAACCAGTCTGGAGGGTTTGGGGGAGGGGGGGGGGGGGGCACACACCCAGCTTCTCATAAAGTCAACTTAAACAGCACAGACGGAACACTTGAATCCTCTGGTGAAAAAGATGCATGGATGCAAAACCAAAGTTGTCATCCATCTACCATAATGCAAACACAACAGAGTATGCAGGACCGATCCACACTTAGTTGTGTTCAGGTGAAGCGTTGCAAAGTCAGGCTCGCACGGTTGAGGAACACGCTACGTGGAGGTGTCCCATGTCCCAAAGTCAGACTAGCACGGTTGAGGCGCAGGCTACATGGAGGTGTCCCATGTGGTGGCTGGGCTGAATAAAACGCCACCGATCGCTCACCTTGCCTGCACTGTAAAAGCCCGTTATATCCCTGCGCGCCACAGTGTCACATTTCACACGCAAACACCACTGGCTAAGCCCACATCACACAACATCCATCAAGCCAGATCAGCCTCGGCTCCTCGGCCTCCGCAAGTCAAGACACTCGCTGTTCTCATTTGACAAATATTTTTCACCAACTGTGGCTTCGGCGTTTCGCGTCGGTTTGCTCGGAGGTTGGGCCCCGTCAGCCCGGTTCTCCAGAATCCACGCGTGGGCGGAACCTCAGGCCCGACGGCAGCTTTTCAGGTTCTTTTTTTTGGTGAGGCCTTTCCCACGCAGAAGACGGCAATGACCAACTGCTGTGTGTACTTAAGGGGAAACTGTTAACCGGAGGAGGAGGCAGTTCAGTCTCATCGCACGCTCTTTAAAACGGTACTCCAAGGGCAGTATGTATCCAGATCTCTGCCAGGTCACCATACAATACGATAATGGGCAACAGTGACATGCTCCATTCCCAATAAATGAAAGAGATCCTAACAGAGAAGAGAGGTTTTACAAGGGGACTGGTTCCACTGACCGGGCAAACATGCAATGGATACAAGTCAAAATGGACATATCAGGGAGTAGCTAGCGTTTCAACATTGTGAAACGACGAAACATGAGACTATTGTGTTTTATATATCTATATAAAACAACCATGAAGCCTTGCAGGCAAATTGCCAAGCATGCTTTTATTTAAGCAGAAATGTCCACTTTCAGGACTGATTACTGGGAGGGGCGAGGAGTGGTCAACCCAAACTACTTCTGGGCTGATTACATAGCTGATAGCGCTGAAGATAAACACCAATGCCCTGACTAACTCAGAAACCTTCCTCACAGCTCATCTTCCACACACACACACATGTCTGGGCAAAGCCATGGGGAACTGCTAAGACTGCAAAAAGTAGAACCTTTCAGGAGTCACGCCAAAAGCCTGTGTGTTCGTTTGACTTGCACCATAAAACTGATTTACCAGGTCAAATGGATAAATACTGCAGAGAAGACAACACGGAACTCGTTACAGCATCGCATTAAATCACTCAACAACTGGTTGGTTTTTGTTTCCATGAGGGGGGTCTCATCCTGTATCAGACTAGCTGCCTGCTGGAAAGCCAGAAATATCAGAACTCCTGCCACATCCGCTGGAAAAAGGCAAACACATTCATTGCGATCTACGAGTTGGGAACACCCTCTGGAGCCGCGACCAACTCCTTCCTTTCCAGAGGCCTAACACCCTACCTCCAGGCTTCCACTTCGCAACACTCCTGTTCACACCTGACGCTATGGCCTAAAGCCATTGCAAATTGCTTATTTTACAGTCTATGCTTAGGCAAGGAGCAGAGTGGCGGGGCCACCGTTTCAAATAAATGTTAATAATCTTGAACACTATAATATACCAAGTATGTGGGACATAGCATATTCAGGTCATAATTTTCACTAAACTGTGTGGACACTGCAAGATAACTGCAACAAGTTATCTCACAATTCAAAAGGTCTGAGCCTCGGGTGAAACTGTCACTACAGCTAGGGGGGGGCAACTTCAAACGAAAGGAAAAAATGACTAGTGAGTCTCTGAATAATTCAACCCCTTTGAAATGGCAGCAGCCACTGAAGAAGAATTAAAGGTCGCCTTTTGATCTTTCGTCAGGCACACACACCGGCGCGTTTGAGTTCCTGTGTCTCTAATACTGCTCTTAAAACATCTGCTCTTGGAGGCGGCTCCAACACCTGTTGTTGAGCGCACACAGCATGACTGCATTTACACCTGAGACATTGGCCAGGTATGGACGGAGGAGGAGGAGGAGGGAAAACAACAACAATGACTAGCTGCACCTGAGCTCCTGACGCTCCCCGGCTCACCTGAGGGAACACACCAGCCAATGAAGAACACCGCTGACGGAAAGAGGAGGCATTCTCTTTGTCTTACTCAGAAAGAAAGTGATTTTTTTTTTTTTTTTTTTTTTTAAACCACACAGGTGTGTTGAGAAAACCACTACACGAAACATCACGCACACCATGACAATTTTGCAATCTGACTATACTGGCCTGAAGACAACAAGAATTCAACAAACTTGTACCCGATATCCACATATAATAATAACAACAACAACCCTCAGAGCTTAGGGTGTCTGGTAACTTATAACCATCAGTCATCCAGAACATAATGGTTGGGATCAACTGACGGTAAACAACTTTCCCCACTGAATGCCACGGACATCTGATTGTTCTGTACCAAGTCATAGATGCTCCGCTGTCCATGAACCAATAAAAAGGGGCAATAAAAAAAAATAAAAAAATAAAAATCATGTTCAGCTTTGCGATGTGAAAGTAACACCAAAGACTGATTTCTGTGGTCTAATAAGGGTAAAAGAGGTCTTAGTAAACTGACAAATAAATGCCATGTTGTATGATACACTACAATCCTAAGATCTGAGGTTTGAACATATAACAAGAGTTCCTCTCTTCATAATTAAATATCAGGTTGCTAAGAGTCCTATTGGGTGAAGGCAGAGTTCGAGGGTGCTGTGGTTGTTTAGGCTTACACGAGAGCGGATGTGAGTTGTTTGTTCGAACTTCACCATTGTGCAGAGAGAAGACCCCGATGCTCAGCCTCTGCCCATTATCCCAAACAAGAAAACCATCCACAATGGATTCCATCTCCCTTTCCAGCCGTTTCTTTACCTTTCAACATCCCATTCATCGTTCATTATCCGTACAGTTCCCAAAGCCAAGGGCTCATGTTGCAGCAAATACTCTGTGCGCAGTCTTGTTTTCAAAAAAAAGCTGTCATTCATCCAAACACTCTTTGGGATGTTCTCACGTGATCGTGTTCAGAGATCTTAGCACTTATCAACCTAAATGAGGCTTATCCTGTTAAAAGGTTAAAAATACACGGGGATTTACATTTCAAAGCAGCCACTCGGTGTCTTATGATGTGTTGAAAAACTCAGATTGAAAACTCTTTCAGAGGATTTTGTCAGCCTCAACAAGGACTCCGATAACGAAGATCATAAACACCAATATTTACATGTTACAGAGTATGGGAGAGAGATGCCCAACCATATAAGGCCAGAGACAGATAGCATGACGCACCAATAAAACAAAATCTCTTGTTTTCCCGCTGATAGGCTATCTACATAACTAGTACAGGTATACCGATGAGCTATGCTGACCTCTCCCTCATTAGTTAAACAGGCACAGATAGGGCTCTGAACTGAGTGTGCATTTCTATTTAATATGCGTGGTGGTCATGATTTAAAACATCTCCTAACTGTGTAAACAAATCTTGGATACAGTGTAACTGAATTGTGCTTGATAAAGAGGCCACACATAACGCTTTATAAAAACATCAAAACTTTGAGGAATTATCTTAAAAGTGGCGAGCTGGATTAATTCAACATCCATGGCATACGTTTACAGAACAGATTAATCATCCCCCGCGTTACCACCTAATCCCACACATCTGACCTGAATAGAACATAGAATCTGACCAGGGTACATAATTATGAGATGGTAGAATATCATCCCCATCCAGTGACCTATCACCACCGTTATAATGAAACAAACTAAATAGCCAGAAGGCTGACTCGTTGAATATGAATATGAACAGGAAGGGTATTCCAGCTGGGAGAAACGAAGTATGGAAATATGCTGGAAATCATTATCTTCTAGAAACGTTCTAGTTAGAGACTGGCCCTGCCTCTGGGACAAACATACCAAGAAAGTCAAACAATAGCCCAATATGTAGGCAAGAGGAATTTATTTCGCAACGATTCAAACACCTGCTCTCTCACAGAATGAACGCACGAGTAGACTACCCTCTTTGCCGCACCACACAGCCTACATTGAAGACACAGTCCGCCATTCGGTTTCGCGAAAAGTTGTTGATATTTGTGCTCAACAGACAATCAAATTACACACCTCCCTTCCGTGCACCGTGTTGATTGGCTGACTGTTTCTGGCTCGGTCCGACCTTCTATGTTTGTGTCCCATTTACGCACACCGGCGGGTTTTTTTGGGCCAACACTGAGCAGACAGTTAGAGAACAATTCACTGAACTTGACTAAAAGGTGTATGGGATTAGAATCCTGGACTGCGCCTCTAACTGAATCAAACCAAATGAATGTGCACAGACTTCCACAAATATTGACTGGTGTCTTGTCCACTGTAGTTGCAAATCCCGTTATCACAAATATGGCAACTATGTTATCTAAATCCCTGCAAATTCACGAGAGGAGGCTTTGGTGGGACCACAGTCTTATTAAAGTCGGTGCAGCAAGTTTAATGACATAAGTCAGAAAGGTAAGAAAGAAAGTTATTTTTGAGAACTTGGGGATTGGAACACAAAATATTAGACCACTGGCAGTAGCGGTTGCCTTTAAACCAAAATAGTTCTATTTCTGATTGATAACATTTATGAATGCCCCAAAAACTGCAACAGGAAAACATGATTGTAGCCTAGGCTATTTCAATCAAGATTTAGGTGTGCGCCCCCGTACAAGGACATTTTAAGTTTAGAAAAGTCACGATATCAGAGCAGCCCCGAAGTCAGCTCATTTGTGTTCAATTTTTTTTTATAATTCGGATATGAAACATCCAAAGTTAAAACTGCCAAGGTGTCGTAATGTTACATTAAAGAATCATGAAATTCTAAACTTACCAAATGTGCTGTTTTGCAGTCACTTCCACTGAAGTTCCGGTAGCACCATTATCGGCGTTGAGATGGTCGCTGCTGTTTTTAAAAGAAGTTTTCAACAATTCCTGAGCGGCAGTAGACAAACTATTGCTTGCTTTATCAGAGAGAGTATCACCAGTTAATGAGTCGCTTTGTTGAATATGATGCGTTTGTTGTAACAAAGTAGCCTGAACGGCACCGGGCGAGGAAACAGACAAGAAATGCAGCTGCGCTGATATCGGAGCTGTCCCGGTCTCGGGAGATAGGAGCAGCACCTCGGGTTTATCAAGATCCACACTTCTCACTTTCCGCAGCTCTTTACGTCTCCATTGTGCATTTTCCCCGGTGCTTCTCTTCGCCTTCCCGGGACTACTTGGGAGACCTGGGGTAGACACACTTCCCTGAGGTCCGCTTCCGACGTTTGTGCCGTTATTCGGCTCTACAGATCCGGACGACGAGGACGAGGTCCGGCTCCCCGCCGTCGCCATTTTCTGTCCTGAATTTTGCCACTTAATAGGTTCTATGGAAGAGGGAGTGGAGGGAATTGGGGGAGGGCAGGAGGGAGGAGCGAGGGTACTTCCACTGTTTACAAACGTCCGTAAATAGCGCACAGTGGTACGTTATTTGCGTAATATTTGCAATAGCTCCTTAATGTTCGATCAGAGAAACTTTCTATCAGATTTCTCTTCCGATTAATATTTCTCCGCAGTAATAACGAAGCCAATGTATGCAATTGATTATTTGCATACACGTGTTGTTTGCTCAATTGGCTAATTTTGTTGGGGCAATTTGTCACTGTCTAATAGATGAGATTCATCAATTACCC
This sequence comes from Clupea harengus, assembly GCF_900700415.2. NCBI lineage: Eukaryota > Metazoa > Chordata > Actinopteri > Clupeiformes > Clupeidae > Clupea > Clupea harengus. The sequence goes on along the minus strand of NC_045163.1, from coordinate 26,878,518 downwards.
TAACTTAGACGCGTCCCATAATAAAGACCAAATACTAGGCTAGACATTGGCTGAATGCGTTGCAGGCCAGTAATTGTAATTACTGGGCATCCAATTCACACAGGGCCATAGGCTACATATAAATAAACAGAATACATGTTATACAAGATAAGATGATCATTCTGTTGTCTATCGATGATTTGGGGAAAACTTAAGTGTTACTGCCCACAATCATTATTCTATCTGATTGATAAAAGTATACCATTTTTGAATATGGACAGAGCTTGGTTTAGCTTGGGCCTCTGGTCCAGCTGCTAATTTAGGGTATTTTTTTTTTACTATAAGCTTGGCAAGTCATTATTTCGTGTCTTGTGTGAAGTAGGCTAAATAATATGTGTAATAAAGTGTAATGCAAGATTCATTAGCCACTTTCATAGTCTTATATAATTACAGACAGAAAATGTATGCCTGATTCAAGTCTATGTAAGGGTGTGTATAAAATGCATGGCTTGCATTTTGGGAAGGACACACAGAGTAGATATTTGTTATTTAATTTGCCCCATTTTTCATTAATCAACGTGTGTTCTACTTCAAAAAGCACCAATTTGGTTAAATGATTCACTATACTCTTTTGCCAACAAGTGGTTGAGCAAAAAGGTCAAATGCAAACATCAGCAAAATAATCAGTGTCCTGTGTTGAGGACTTTGACTTGTTCATCCCTGAGTCAGCAAAAAAAGTAACATGTCCCCTAAAAATTAAAACAAGCCAAGGAACAAACAAAGCATTATACTGGGTGGGTTGAAAACAATCGGCAGGCAGCAAAACCCAATTTCCTGTCAATGTGGATCCAATCTATCACTAAGCGCTATTCTTAGTCCCTCGGCTTCCTGCAGCTTCTGCATTTCCTGCTTCACGTGGAGCCGACCCACACACACACACACACCCATATACCATTCACACACACACTCACACACACACACACACACACACACACACACACACACACAC